>NC_082704.1:79964834-80267518 GCF_949987515.2 Delphinus delphis
TTTATATGTAGTTGTAGATTTGGTGTGTCTGTGAGAAGATGTGAGCTCAGGATTTTCCTATTCCAGCATTTCAAGCCCCCTGGGATAGTTTTCTTTATTTCTTTCTCATGTTTTATTGTAATTGCATAGAAATGCAGCTGATTTCCAGAGGTTGATTTTATATGCTGCAACGTTACTGAATTCCTTTAGTAATTAAAACATTTTTTTCCTTTGAGGCTTTGTGATTTTCTATAATAAATTGAATCTTCTGCAAATACAGACAATTCTACTTCTTACTTTGCTATTTAGAAGCTTTTTGTTTCTTTGTCTTGCCTAATTGCTGTAGCTGGGTCTTCCAGTACTATATGAATAAAAGTGGTGAGAGTTGCATCCTTGTCTTGCTCCTGATCTTAGAGGAAAAGCTTTCAATTTTTCACCATTGAGTATAATGTTACCTGTGGGTTTCTGGTATTTGGCCTTCATAATGTTGAGACATTTTCATTCTATAATCAATTTGTTGAGTGTCTTTATCATGAAAGGATGATGCATTTACCAAATGCTTTTTCTGCATCTATTGAGATGATCATGCGACTTTATCTTTCACTCTATCAATATGATGCATCACATTTATTGATTTGCCTTTGTTGAACCATTCTTGTACCTCAGGGATAAATCACATTTGGTCATGGCCCTTTTAATGTGTTTTAAAATTCAGTTTGCCAATATTTTGTTGAGAATTTTTGCATCAATACCCATCAGTTATATTGGTCTATAGTTTTCTTTCTTATAATGTTCTTATTTGGCCTTGGTAGAAGAGTAATTCTGGCCTCAAATAATTAGTTTGGATGTGTTCTCTCATTTATTTTTTCAGAAGAGTTTGAAAAAGATTGGCATTAATTTTTCTTTAAGTGTTTGGTTGAGTTCACCAGTGAAGCTGTCTTGTCCTGAGGTTTTCTGTGTTGAGGTTTTTGATTACTGATTCAATACATTTAGTAATTATTTGTCTTTTTTGCTTTTCTTTTTCTTCCTGATTCAGTTTTGGAGGTTTTTTGTTTCTATGAATATATTCATTTCTACTAAGTTATCTAATTTGTTGACATATAATTGTTCATAGTAGTGTCTTATGACCCTATGCATTTCTGTAGTATCAGTTGTAATGTCTCCTTTTTAAATTCAGATTTTATTTGAGTCTGCTCATTTTTCTTGGTAGTCTACCCAAATGTTTCTCAATTTTGTTTATCTTTTCAAAAACTTCTTAGTTTTGTCAATCTTTTCTATTTTTTTCTGGCTTCTCAATTTATTTCCATTCTGATCTTTATTATTTCCTTACTCTGCTAGCTTTGGGCTTAATTTATTTTTCTTTTTCTACTTCCTTGAGGTTTAAAATTCAATTGCTTATTTGAGATCTTTCTAAATGCTTAATATATGCATACATCAGAAGATATATCTTTCCTTTCAGAACTGCTTTTGCAGCATTCCACAAAATTGGTTATGTTGTTTTTCAAATATCATTTGTTTTGGATTAAAAAAAAAGTTCTATTTAAGTTCTTATTCAACCCATTGGTTGTTCAGACATATGTTGTTTAGTTTTCACATATGTTTAGATTTTTCAGCTTTTCTCCTGTTATTGATTTCTAGTTTCATACCATTCTGTTTATAAAAGAAAATTGGTATATCGATCTTCTTAAGTTTGCTAAGAACTGTTTTCTGTCTTATATATGATCCATTCCATAGAATGTTCCATGTGCACTTGAGAAGAAAGTATATTCTTCTGCTGTTAGAAAGAATGTTCTATATATGCCTGTAAGGTCCATTTTGTCTAATGCATTATTCAGGTGGAACATTTCCTTGTAGATTTACTGTCTGGCTGATCCATTCCTGAAGGTGAGATATTGATTTCCCCTCTTATTACTGTGTTGTTTTCTATTTTTCCCTTCATACTTAGTATTTGCTTAGTGTAATTTGGGTCTTGACTATTGGCTGCATATATATTTATGATTTTTATATGTTCCTGATAATATATTGACCATGTATCATTATATAATGACATCCTTTATAACTTGTTGCCATTTTGGGCTTAAATAAGTTTGTCTTACATAAGTTTGGTGAAAGCTGCTTTCATGTTGCTTCCACCTGCATGGACTATCTTATCCTATACCTTCATTTTGAGCCTATGTGTGGCCATAAAGCTGAAATCAGTCTCCTGTAGGCAGCATATAGTTGGGTCACGGTATTTTATCCACCTAGCCACTGTGTGACATTTGACTTCTTAATTCAATCCATTTGCACTTAAAGTAATTATTGATATATATGTGTGTGTGTGTGTGTGTGTGTGTGTGTATTTATATATATAAACAAATATATACACAGGCACATAAAAACTTTTTTGTAAACAGCTTTATTGGAGAATAATTGCTTTACAATGGTGTGTTAGTTTCTGCTTTATAACAAAGTGAATCAGCTATATATATAAATATATCCCCATACCTCCTCCCTCTTGCATCTCCATCCCATTCTCCCTATCCCACCACTTTAGGTGATCAGAAAGCACTGACCTGATCTCCCTGTGCTATGCGGCTGCTTCCCACTAGCTATCTATTTTACATGTGGTAGAATACATAAGTCCATGCCACACTCTCACTTTGTCCCAGCTTACCTTTCCCCCTCCCCGTGTCAAGTCCATTCTCTACATCTGCATCTTTATTCCTGTCCTGCCCCTAGGTTCTTCAGAATCATATATATTTTTTTAGGTTCCATATATATGTGTTAGCATACATTATTTGTTTTTCTCTTTCTGACTTATTTCACTCTGTATGACAGACTCCAGGTCCATCTACCTCACTACAAAGACCTCAATTTCGTTTCTTTTTATTGCTGAGTAATATTTAATTGTATATATGTGCCACATCTTCTTTATCCATTCATCTGTTGATGGACACTTGGGTTGCTTCCATGTCCTGGCTATTGTAAATAGTGTTGAAATGAACATTATGGTACATGACTCTTTTTGAATTATGGTTTTCTCTGGGTATATGCCCAGTAGTTGGACTGCTGGGTCATATGGTAGTTCTGTTTTTAGATTTTAAGGAACCTCCATACTGTTATCCACAGAGGCTGTATCAGTTTACATACCCACCAACAGTGCAAGAGGGTTCCCTTTTGTCCACATCCTCTCCAGCATTTAGTGTTTGTAGATTTTTTAATGATGGCCATTCTGACCAGTGTGAGGTGATACTTCATGGTAGAATTTTGGGGTTTTTTTGAAGATATGTCTTTAATATCCTGTCCTATTCTCATTTTCTTTTGTTATTTACCCAGAAGTGGGATCACTGGACCATGAGAGTCTATTTTTAGTATTTTGAGGATGCTCCAAACTATTTTCCATAGTAACTGCACTAATTTATATCCCTTCAACAGTCCACAGATTCCCTTTTATGCACATCCTCACCAACATTTGTTATTTCTTTTTTTTATTTTGTCATTGGTGTTTTTTTAACATCTTTATTGGAGTATAATTGCTTTACAATTGTGTGTTAGTTTCTGATTTATAACAAAGTGAATCAGTTATACATATACATATGTTCCCATATCTCATTGTAGTTTTGATTTGGATTTCTCTAATGATAAGCGATGTTGAGCATTTTTTCATGTGGTTGTTGGCAATCTGTATGTCTTCTTTGGAGAAATGTCTATCTAGGTCTTCTGCCCATTTTTGGATTGGGTTTTTTGTATTTTTGATATTGAGCTACATGAACTGTTTGTATATTATGGAGATTAATCCTTTGTAAGTTGCCTTGTTTGCAAATATCTTCTCCCATGCTGAGGGTTGTCTTTTCGTCTTGTTCAAGGTTTCCTTCACTGTGCAAAAGCTTTTAAGATTCATTAGGTCCCATTTGTTTAATTTTGTCTTTATTTCCATTTCTCTAGGAGGTGGGTCAAAAAGGACCTTGCTGTGATTTATGTCATAGAGTGTTCTGCATATGTTTTCCTCTAAGAGGTTTATAGTGTCGGGCCTTACATTTAGGTCCTAAATCCATTTTGAGTTTATTTTTGTGTATGGTGTTAAGAAGTGTTGTAATTTCATTCTTTTACATGTAGCTGTCCAGTTTTCCAAGCAAAATTTATTGAAGAGGCTGTCTTTCCTGCATTATATACTCTTGCCTGCTTTATGAAAGATAAGGTGATCTTATGTGCATGGGTTTATATCTGGGCTTTCTATCTTGTTCCATGGATCTATATCTCTGTATTTATGCCAGTACTATACTGTCTTGATCACTCTAGCTCTGTAGTATTGTCTGAAGTCTGGGAGCCTGATTTCTCCAGCTCCATTTTTCTTTCTCAAGATTGCTTTGTCTCTTCGGGGTCTTAGGTGTTTCCATACAAACTGTGAATTTTTAAAATTCTAGTTCTGTAAAAATGCCATTGGTAGTGTGATAGGGATTTCACTGAATATGTAGATTGCTTTGGGTAGTATAGTTATTTCCACAATGTTGATGCTTCCAATCCAAAACATGGTATTTCTCTCCATCTGTTTGTATCCTCTTTAATTTCTTTCATCAGTGTCTTATAGTTTTCTGCATACATGTCTTTTGTCTCCTTAGGTAGGTTTATTCCTAGGTATTTTATTCTTTTTTTTGCAATGTAAATGGAAGTGTATCCTTAATTTCACTTTCAGTGTTTTCATCATTAGTGTATAGGAATGCAAGAGATTTCTGTGCATCAATTCTATATCTTGCTACACTACCAAATTCACTGATAAGCACTAGTAGTTTTCTGGTAGCATCTTTAGGATTCTCTCTCTATAGTATCATGTCATCTGCAAACAGTGACAGATTTACTTCTTCTTTTCCGAGTTGGATTCCTCTTATTTCTCTTTCTTTTCTGATAGCTGTGTCTAAAACTTCCAAGAGTATGTTGAATATTAGTGGTGAAAGTGGGCAACCTTGTCCTGTTCCTGATCTTAGAGGAAATGGTTTCATTTTTTCACCATTGAGAATGATGTTGGCTATGGGCTTGTCATATATGACCTTTATTATATTATGGTAGGTTCCATCTATACCTACTTTCTGGAGAGTTTTTATCATAAATGGGTGTTGAAATTTGTCAAAAGTTTTCCTGCATCTATTGAGAAGATCATATGTTTTTTACTTCAATTTTTTAATATGGTGTCTCACATTGATTGATTTGCATATATTGAAGAATCCTTGCATTTCTGGGATAAAATCCACTTGATCATGGTGTATGATCCTTTTAATGTGCTGATGGATTCAGTTTGCTAGTATTTTGCTGAGGATTTTTGCATCTATATTCATCAGAGGCCTGTAGTTTTTCTTGTGACATCTTTGTCTGGTTTTGGCATCAGGGTGATGGTGGCCTCCCAGAAAGAGTTTGGGGGTGTTCCTCTCTCTGCTATATTTTGGAAGATTTTGAGAAAGATAGCTGTTATCTCTTCTGTAAATGGTTGATAGAATTCGCCTGTGAAGCCATCTTGTCCTGGGCTTTTGTTTGTTGGAAGATTTTTAATTACAGTTTCAATTTCAGTGCTCTTCTTGGGTCTGTTTATATTTTCTACTACTTCCTGTTTCAGTCTCAGAAGGTTGTCTTTTTCTAAGAATTTGTCCATTTCTTCCAGGTTGTCAGTTTTATTGGCAAATAGGTGCTTGTAATAATCTCTCATGATCCTTTGTATTTCTGCAGTGTCAGTTGTTATTTATCCTTTTTCATTTCTAATTCTATTGATTTGAGCCTTCTCCCTTTTTTTCTTGATGAGTCTGGCTAATGTTTTTTTAATTTTATCTTCTCAAAGAACCAGCTCTTAGTTTTATTGATCTTTGTTATTGTTTCTTTCAGTTCTTTTCAATTTAGTTCTGATCTGATCTTTATAGTTTCTTTCCTTCTGCTAACTTTGGGTTACTTTTTGTTTTTTTCTTTGTTCCTTAATTACTTTAGGTGTAAGTTTATGTTGTTTATTTGAGATGTTTCTTGTTTCTTGAGGTAGGATTGTATTGCTATAAACTTCCCTCTTAGAACTGCTTTTCCTGTATCCCATAGGTTTTGGGTCGTCATGTTTTCATTGTCATTTGTTTCTAGGTTTTTATGATTTCCTCTTTTATTTCTTCAGTGATCTCTTAGTTATTTAGTAGCATATTGTTTAGCGTTCATGTGTTTGTATTTTTAACAGTTGCTTACCTGTAATTGTTATCTGGTTTCAGAATTGTTTTCAGAAAAGATACTTAATACAATTTCAATTTTCTTAAATTTATGAAGGCTTGAATTGTGACCCAAGGTATGATCTATCCTGGAGAATGTTCCATGAGCTCTTGAGAACAAAGTGTATTCTGTTTTCTTGGATGGAATGTCCTATAAATTTCAATTAAGTCCATCTTTTTAATGTGTCATGTTAAGCTTGTGTTTCCTTATTTATTTTCATTTTGGATCATCTGTCCATTGGTGAAAGTGGGTTGCTAAAGTCACATACTATGATTTTGTTACTGCCAATTTCCCCTTTTTTGGTTGTTAACATTTTCCTTATGTATTGAGGTGTTCCTATATGGGGTGCATAAATATTTACAATTGTTACATCTTATTCTTGGATTGGTCCCTAATCATTATGTATTGTCTCTCTTTCTCTCTTGTAATAGTCTTTATTTTGAAGTCTACTTTGTCTGATATGAGAATTGCTACTCCAACTTTCTGTCAATTTCCATTTGCATGGAATATCTTTTTCCATCCCCTCACTTTCAGTCTGTATGTGTCCCTACATCAGAAGTGGGTCTCTTGTAGACAGCATATGTATGGGTCCTGTTTTTTTATCAATTCAACCAGTGTATGTCTTTTGGTTGGAGCAATTAATCCTTTTACATTTAAGTAATTATCAATATGTATGCTCCTATTACCATTTTCTTGATTGTATTTCTTTTGTTATTGTAGGTCTTTTCCTTCTCTTGTGTTTCCTGCCTAGAGAAGTTCCTTTAGCATTTCTTGTAAAGCTGGTTTGGTGGTGCTGAATTCTCCTAACTTTTGCTTATCTGTAAAGATTTAATTTGTCTGTCGAGTCTGAATGAATCCTTGCTGGGTAGAGTAATCTCTGTTGTAGGTGTTTCCCTTTCATCACTTTAAACATGTCCTTCCACTCTCTTCTGCCTTTCATAGTTCCTGCTGAAAAATCAGCTGTTAACCTTATGGTGATTCCCTTGCATATTATTTGTTGTTTTCCCTTGCTGTTTTTAATATTTTTTCTTTTTATTTAATTTTTTATAATGTGCTTAATATATGTCTCAGCTTGTTTCTCTTTGGGTGTATCCTATATGGTATTCTCTGTGTATTCTGGACATGACTGACTATTTCCTTTCCCTTGTTAGGGAAGTTTTCAACTATAATCTCCTCAAATATTTTCTCAGACCCTTTCTTTGTATCTTCTTCATCTGGAACCCCTATAATTAGAATGCTGGTGCTTTTAATGTTTTCCCAAAGGTCTCTGAGACTGTCCTCAATTCTTTTCATTCTTTTCTCTTTAATCTAGTCTCTGGCAGTTATTTCCACCATTTTGTCTTCCAGGTCACTTATTCATTCTTCTGCCTCAGTTATTCTGTTATTGATTCCTTCTAGAGTATCTTTAATTTCAGTAATTATGTTGTTCATCACTGTTTGTTTGCTCTTCACTTCTTCTAGATCCTGTTTAATGTTTCTTGTACTTTTCTCCATTCTGTTACTGAGATTTTGGATCATCTTTACTATGATTAATCTGAATTCTTTTTCAGGTAGGCTGCCTATTTCACCTTCATTTATTTGTTTTTTAGAAATTTACCTTGCTCCTTCTTCTGTAGCAAATTTTTTTGTCATTTCATATTTTTTTTTTGATGGGTGTTTCTGTATTCTTGTCTTACTGGTTGTTTGGCCTGAGATGTCCAGCACTGGAGTTTTCAGGCAGTTGGATAGAGCTGGTTCTTGGTGCTGAGATGAGGTCCTCTGAGAGGCCTCACTCTTATTGATTCTCTGTGGTCTAAGTTTATCTGTTAGTCCAACATTTTAGACTTGTAGCTCCCACCACAGGAACTCGGGCCTGACCCCCATTCTGGGTACCACAATCCCACAAGCTGGTTCCTGGAGGTTCCTCCCATCCACTTAGGTGTCCATGGTACCCCACTGGTGCGTGTTAGGTGCCCTAGTTGTACAGAGGTGCGAATTCTGCATCCTCCTAGTATGCCATGTTGAATCCACCCCCATTCTTAGGTAGTTTTATTCCTAGGTATTTTATTACTTTCCTCTCCATTTTGGCCTACTTTTCTACATTGGTGATTTTCCCTTGTAGTTTGCTCTGTTTTTCCTCTCCCCTTTTTCTTTTATTTCCTGAATCTATTCTGTTTTTGTTGTTTGTTTTGTGGTTAACATGGGGCTTACATAAAATACCTCAGGGATAAAACAATTTTATACAGAGGGGGAAGATGGCAGAAGAGTAAGACATGGAGATTGCCTTCCTCCCAATAGATACATCAGAAATACATCTACATGTGGAACAACTCCTACAGAACACCTACTGAACCCTGGCAGAAGACCTCAGACTTCACAAAACACAAGAAAATCCACTCGTACCTGGGTAGGGCAAAAGAAAAATGAATAAACAGAGACAAAAGAATAGGGACGGGACCTGCACCAGTGAGAGGGAGCTGTGAAGGAGGAAATGTTTCCATACAATAGGAAGTGCCTTCCCGGGCAGAGACTGCAGGTGGCAGAGGCGGGAAGCTTCAGATCCGTGGAGGAGCGCACAGGAATGGGGTGCAGACAGCAAAGCGGAGAGATTCCCACACAGAGGAACAATGCCGACCAGCACGTAATAGCCGGAGAGGCTTGTCTGCTCACACGCCGGGTGGGGGGTTGGGCAGGGCTGTGAGCTGAGGATCGGGCTTCAGTTGGAGTGCAGGGAGAGGACTGGGGGGAATGAACACAGCCTGAAGAGGTTATTGCACCATGCCTCGCTGGGAGGGAGTCTGGGGAAAAATCTGGACCTGCCGAAGAGGCAAGAGAATTTTTCTTCCCTCTTTGTTTCCTGATGCATGAGGAGAGGGGATTAAGAGTGCTGCTTAAAGGAGCTCCAGAGATGGGCACGAGCCATGGTTAACAGTGCAGAACACAGAGACGGGCATGAGACGCTAAGGTTACTGCTGCTGCCAACAAGAAGCCTGTGTGCAAGCAAAGGTCACTCTCAGCACCTCCCTTCCAGGGAGCCTGTGCAGCCTGCCACTGCCATGGTCCCGGGATCCAGGGACAACTTCCCCGGGAGAACGCAGGACATGCCTCAGGCTGGTGCAAAGTCATGCCGACCTCTGCCTCTGCAGGCTAGGCCTGCATCGTGCCCCTCCCTCCCTCCTGGCCTGAGTGAGCCACAACCCCTGAATGAGCAGCTCCCTTAACCCAGTCCTGTCTGAGCGAAGAACAGATGCCCTCCAGTGACCTACACACAGAGGCGGGGCCAAATCGAAAGCTGAGCCTCAGGAGCTGTGCGAATAAAGAAGAGAAAGGGAAATCTCTCACAGTAGCCTCAGGAGCAGCAGATTGAATCTCCACAAACAAACTGATGCACCCTGCATCTGTGGAATACATGAATAGACAATGAATTATCCCAAATAGAGGAGGTGGACTTTGAGAGCAAGATTTATTATTTTTCCCCTTTTCCTCTATTTGTGAGTGTGTATGTGTATGCTTCTGTATTAGATTTTGTCTGTATAGCTTTGCTTTCACCATTTGTCCTAAAGTTCTATCCGTCTGTTTTTTTTGGTTTTTGTTTTTATTTTATAAAAACATTTTTCATAATAAATATTTTTTATTTTAATAACTTTATTTTACTTTACCTTACTTTAGTTTATTTTCTTTTACCCTCTTTCTTTCTTTCTTTCTTTCTACTTTATCTCCCTTATATTCTGAGCTGTGTGGATAAAAGGCTCTTGGTGCTGCAGCCAGGAGTCAGTGCTGTGCCTCTGAGGTGGGAGACACAACTTCAGGACACTGGACCACAACAGACCTCCCAGCTCCATGTAATATCAAATGGCGAAAATCTCCCAGAGATCTCATACTCAAATCCAACACCCAGATTCACTCAATGAACAGCAAGCTACAGTGCTGGACACCCTATGCCAAACAACTAGCAAGACAAGAGATGACCCCTTTCATTAGCAGAGAGGCTCCCTAAAATCATAATAAGTCCAGAGACACCCCAAAATACACCACCAGACATGGACCTACCCACCAGAAAGACAAGATCCAACCTCATCCAGCAGTACACAGGCATTAGTCCCATCCACCAGGAAGCCTACACAACTCACTGAAGAAACATTAGCCACTGGGGACAGACACGAAAAACAACAGGAAATACGAACCTGCAGCCTGCAAAAAGGAGACCCCAAACACAGTAAGATAAGCAAAATGAGAAGACAGAAAAATACACAGCAGATGAAGGAGCAAGGTAAAAACCCACCAGACCTAACAAATGAAGAGGAAATAGGCAGTCTACCTGAAAAAGAATTCAAAGTAATGATAGTAAAGATGACCCAAAATTTTGGAAATAGAATAGAGAAAATGCAAGGAACAATTAACAAAGATTTAGAAGAACTAAAGAGTAAGCAAGCAATGATGAACAACACAATAAATGAAAGTAAAAGTACTCTAGAAGGGATCAATAGGAGGATAACTGAGGCAGAAGAACGGATAGGTGACCTGGAAAATAAAATAGTGGAAATAACTACTGCACATCAGAATTAAGAAAAAAGAATGAAAAGAACTGAGCACAGCCTTAGAGACCTCTGGGACAATATTAAATTCACCAACATTCAAATTATAAGGGTTCTAGAAGAAGAAGAGAAAAAGAAAGGGACTGAGAAAATATTTGAAGAGATTATAGTTGAAAACTTAACTAACATGAGAAAGGAAATAGTCAGATCAAGGAAGCACAGAAAGTCCCATACAGGATAAATCCAAGGAAAAACACATGAAGCACATATTAATCAAACTGTCAAAAATTAAGTACAAAGAAAATATATTAAAAGCAGCAAGGGAAAAACAAAAAATAACACACAAGGGAATCGCCATAAGGTTAACAGCTGATCTTTTAGAAAAAACCTCTGCAAGCCAGAAGGGACTGGCAGAACATATTTAAAGTGATGTAGGAGAGAAACCTACAACCAAGATAGGTCTACCCAGCAAGGATCTCATTTAGATTTGATGGAGAAATTAAAACCTTTACAGACAAGCAGAAGCTGAGAGAGTTCAGCACCACCAAACCAGCTTTACAACAAATGCTAAAGGATCTTCTCTAGGCAAGAAACACAAGAGAAGGAAAAGATCTACAATAATAAACGCAAAACAATTAAGGAAATGGGAATAGGAACATAGATATCGATGATTATCTTAAATGTAAATGGATTAAATGCTCTCACCAAAAGAAACAGACTGGCTGAATGGATACAAAAACAAGACCCATATATATGCTGTCTACAAGAGACCCACTTCAGACCTAGAGACACATACAGACTGAAGTGAGGAGATGGAAAAATATATTCCATGAAATTGCAAACCAAAAGAAAGCTGGAGTAGCAATTCTCATATCAGAAAAAATAGACTTTAAAATGCAGGCTATTAGAAGAGACAAAGATGGACACTACATAATGATCAAGGGATCGATCCAAGAAGAAGATATAACAGTTGAAAATATTTATGCACCCAACATAGGAGCACCTCAATACATAAGGCAAATACTAACAGCCATAAAAGGGGAAATCGGCAGTAACACATTCAGAGTAGGGAACTTTACCACCTCACTTTCACCAATGGACAGATCATCCAAAATGAAAATAAATAAGGAAACATAAGCTTTAAATGATATATTAAATAAGATGAACTTAATTGATATATACAGGACATTCCATCCAAAAACTACAGAATACACATTTTTCTCAAGTGCTCAAGAACTTTCTCAAGAACATTCTCCAGGATAGATCATATCTTGGGTCACAAATCAAGCCTTGGTAAATTTAAGAAATTGAAATTTATCAAGTATCTTTTCTGACCACAACACTATGAGGCTAGATATCAATTACAGGAAAAGATTTGTAAAAAATAAACATACATGGAGGCTAAACAATACACTACTTAATAACGAAGTGATCACTGAAGAAATCAAAGAGGAAGTCAAAAAATACCTAGAAACAAATGACAATGGAGACAAAACGACCCAAAACCTATGGGATGCAGCAAAAACAGTACTAAGAGGGAAGATTTTAACAATTCAATCCTACCTTAGGAAACAAGAAGCATCTTGAATAAACAACGTAACCTTGTACCTAAAGCTATTCGAGAGAGAAGAACAAAAAACCACAAAGGTAGCAGAATGAAAGAAATCATAAAAATCTGATCAAAAATAAATGAGAAAGAAATGACAGAAATGAGAGCAAAGATCAATAAATCTAAAAGCTGGTTCTTTGAGAAGATAAAGAAATTTGATAAACCATTAGCCAGACTCATCATGAAAAAAAGGGAGAAGACTCAAATCAATAGAATTAGAAATGAAAAAGAAGTAACAACTGACACTGCAGAAATACAAAAGAGCATGAGAGGTTACTACAAGCAACTCTATGCCAATAATATGGACAACCTGGAAGAAATGGACAAATTCTTAGAAATGCACAAGCTGCCAAGACTAAATCAGGTAGAAATAGAAAATATGAACAGACCAATCACCAGCACTGAAATTGAAACTGTGATTATAAATCTTCCAACAAAAAAAAGCCCTGGACCAGATGGCTTCACAGGCGAATTCTATCAAACATTTAGAGAAAAGCTAACACCTGTCATTCTCAAACTCTTCCAAAATATAGCAGAGGGAGGAACACTCCCAAACTCATTCTGTGAGGCCACCATCACCCTGATACCAAAACCAGAAAAAGATGTTACAAAGAAAGAAATCTACAGGTCAATATCTCTGATGAACATAGATGGAAAAATCCTCAACAAAATACTAGCAAACAGAATCCAACAGCACATTAAGAGGATCATACACCATGATCAAGTGGGGTTTATTCCAGGAATGCAAGGATTCTTCAATATATGCAAATAAATCAATGTGATAAACCATATTAACAAATTGAAGGAGAAAAACCATATGATCATTTCAATAGATGCAGAGAAACTTTCAAGAAAATTCAACACCGATTTATGATAAAAACCCTCTAGAATGTAGGCATTGAAGGAATTTTCCTCAACATAATAAAGGCCATATATGACAAGCCCACAGCCAACATCATCCTCAATAGTGAAAAACTGAAAGTATTTCCACTAAGATCAGGAACAAGACAAGGTTGCCCACTCTCACCACTCTTATTCAACATTGTTTTGGAAGTTTTAGCCACAGCAATCAGAGAAGAAAAGGAAATAAATGAATCCAAATCAGAAAAGAAGTAGTAAATCTGTCACTGTTTGCAGATGACATAATACTATATACAGAGATTCCTAAAGATGCTCCCAGAAAAATACTAGAACTAATCTATGAATTTGGTAAAATGGCAGGATACAAAATTAATGCACAGAAATCTCTGGCATTCCTATACACTAATGGTGAAAAATCTGAAAGTGAAATCAAGAAGACACTCCCATTCACCATTGCAACAAAAAGAATAAAATATCTAGGAATAAACCTACTTTAGGGCAGAAAAGACTTGTATGCAAAAATTATAAGACACTGATGAAAGAAATTAAAGATGATACAAATAGAAGGAGAGATATACCATGTTCTCATATTGGAAGAATCAACATTGTGAAAATGACTATACTACCCAAAGCAATCTACAGATTCAGTGCAATCCCTATCAAACGACCACTGGCATTTTTCACAGAACTAGAACAAAAAAATTCACAATTTGTATGGAAACACAAAAGACCCTGAATAGCAAAGGAATCTTGAGAACGGAAAACGGAGCTGGAGGAACCAGAGTCCCTGACTTCAGACTATACTACACAGCTACATAAATCAAGACAGTATGGTATTGGCACAAAAACAGAAAAATAGATCAATGGAACAGGATAGAAAGCCCAGAGATAAACCCACGCACATATGGTCACCTTATCTTTGATAAAGTAGGCAGGAATGTACAGTGGAGAAAGGACAGCCTCTTCAGTAAGTGGTGCTGGGAAAACTGGACAGGTACATGTAAAAGTATGAGATTAGAACACTCCCTAATACCATACACAAAAATAAGCTCAAAGTGAATTAACAACCTAAATGTAAGGTCAGAAACTATGAAACTCTTTGAGTAAAATATAGGCAGAACACTCTATGACATAAATCACAGCAAGATCCTTTTTGACTCACATCCTAGAGAAATGGAAATAAAAACAAAAATAAACAAATGTGACCTAATGAAACTTCAAAGCTTTTGCACAGCTAAGGAAACCATAAACAAGATGAAAAGACAGCCCTCAGAATGGGAGAAAATATATTCAAAAGAAGCAACTGACAAAGGATTAATCTCCAAAATTTACAAGCAGCTCGTGCTGCTCAACAACCAAAAAACAAACAACCCAATCCAAAAACGAGCATAAGACCTAAATAGACATTTCTCCAAAGAAGATATACAGAGTGACAACAAAGACATGAAAGAATGTTCAACATCATTAGTCATTAGAGAAATTCAAATCAAATCTACAATGAGATATCATCTCACACCAGTCAGAATGGCCATCATCAAAAAATCTAGAAACAATAAATGTTGGAGACGATGTGGAGAAAAGGGAACCCTCTTGCACTGCTGGTGGGAATGTGAATAGGTTCAGCCACTATGGAGAACAGTATGGAGGTTCCTTAAAAAACTACAAATAGAACTACCATATGACCCAGCAATCCCACTACTGGGCATATACCCTGAGAAAACCGAAATTCAAAAAGAGTCATGTACCAAAATGTTCATCGCAGCTCTATTTACAATAGCCCGGAGATGGAAACAACCTAAGTGCCCATCATCGGATGAATGGATAAAGAAGATGTGGCACATATATACAATGGAATATTACTCAGCCATAAAAAGAAACGAAATTGAGCTATTTGTAATGAGGTGGATAGACCTAGAGTCTGTCATACAGAGTGAAGTAAGTCAGAAAGAAAAAGACAAATACCGTATGCTAACACATATATATGGAATTTAAGAAAAAAAAAATGTCATGAAGAACCTAGGGGTAAGGCAGGAATAAAGACGCAGACCTCCTAGAGAACGGACTTGAGGTTATGGGGAGGGGGAAGGGTGAGCTGTGACGGGGCGAGAGAGAGTCATGGACATATACACACTAACAAACGTAGTAAGGCAATAGCTAGTGGGAAGCAGCCGCATGGCACAGGGATATTGGCTCGGTGCTTTGTGACAGCCTGGAGGGATGGGATAGGGAGGGTGGGAGGGAGGGAGACGCAAGAGGGAAGAGATATGGGAACATATGTATATGTATAACTGATTCACTTTGTTATAAAGTAGAAACTAACACACCATTGTAAAGTAATTATACCCCAATAAAGATGTTAAAAAAAATAAAAATAAAAAAATAATGAGTTCAACAACAACAACAAAAAATCTACAATGAGATATCATCTCACACCAATCAGAATGGCCATCATCAAAAAATCTAGAAACAATAAATGCTGGAGAGGGTGTGGAGAAAAGGGAACACTCTTTCACTGTTGGTGGGAATGTGAATTTGTACAGCTACTATGGAGAACAGTATGGAGGTTCCTTAACAAACTATAAATAGAACTACCATATGACCCAGCAATCCCACTACTGGGTATATACCCTGAGAAAACCATAATTCAAAAAGATTCATGTACCAAAATGTTCATTGCAGCTCTATTTACAATAGCCAGGAGATGGAAACAACCTAAGTGTCCATGATCGGATGAATGAATAAAGAAAATATGGCACATATATACAATGGAATATTACTCAGCCATAAAAAGAAATGAATTTGAGATATTTGTAGTGAGATGGATGGACCTAGAGTCTGTCATACAGAGTGAAGTGAGTCAGAAGGAGAAAAACAAATACCGTATGGTAACACATTTATATGGAATCTAAGTAAAAAAAAAAAAAAAGTTCATGAAGAACCTAGGGGTAAGATGGGAATAAAAACACAGACCTACTAGAGAATGGACTTGAGGATATGGGGAGGGGGAAGGGTAATCTGTGACAAAGTGAGAGAGTGGCATGGACATATATACACTACCAAATGTAAAGTAGGTAGCTAGTGGGAAGCAGCCGCATAACACAGGGAGATCAGCTCGGTGCTTTGTGACCACCTAGAGTGGTGAGATAGGAAGGGTGGGAGGGAAGGAGATGCAAGAGGGAAGAGATATGGGAACATATGTATAACTGATTCACTTTGTTATAAAGCAGAAACTAACACACCATTGTAAAGCAATTATACTCCAATAAAGATGTAAAAAAATATTGAAAAAACTGGAAGAAGATAAAAACACTGACCACAAAATAAATAAATAAATAGATCTACAATAATGTCAGCAGAATAATAGAGTAGGTGCTTCAAACACCCATCTCTTTTCAAAACTTTGAAAAAGAAGCAGAACTGTTAGAACCATACTTGCCAGAACTCTGGAAGTGGTCAGTTTTTTAAAACATTGTAAGGTTAATGAAAAACGTGCAGCCACATGGGGCAAAAGATTATGGTTGTAAAATAGACAACCTAAACCTTGGGAGGAAAAGCTGGGGAAGGAATTTCTTTGGGAAATAAGAGCATTCAAAAGTACCTGTGTATACTGAGGAATTTAGAAATTTACACATATGTCCAGGAAGGACACATGTTCATAAAAAAACTGAGAAGTCTCTAAGCTTTCATTTCAATTTTGGCTGATCTCTAGCCTCAGTGCAAGAATGAAGTGAAGATTAAAGAAGAATTGTAAATCAACTGGAAAAGTGTTAAAGGAGTATCCTAGGAAAAGGCCAATCCACAAAGACTGGGAGAGGATTTTCTGTTTTTAGCTCTTGGAGTTCTAAGAAATCTCTGTCAAAACATTAGATGGACATAAGCTAAATGAACAGATACCTCAGTGAGAACACTAATTAAGGAATATAGTTTATAGAAAAATCATTTGAAAAAGTTTCAAAACAAATGGATAATGGCAACCTTCAATAATAAAGAACAGCAAACCCTAAAGAAGGAAATAATCTGATTTCCAGTGTTACCATATTATAATATTGAAATATCGAATTTTCAACACCACCACCACCAACAACAACAACAACAAAACCCATACAAAGCGTACAAAGAAACAGCCTATTCACAGGAAAATAATAAATTAACAAAAACTATCCCTGAGGAAGCTCAGATATTCTACTTACTAAAGATTTTAAATCAACTGTCTTAAATATGCTCAGAGCTATAAGAACTCATGGACAAAGAACTAAAGGAAACCAGTAAAATCATTTATGAATAAAATGATAATATCTATATAGTCATTTTATAAAAATTGTGAATTATAAAAATTATAAAAAAGGAACCAAATAGAAATCTGGAGCTGAAAACTACAATAAAATATATAAAAATTCAGTATGGAGGATCAACAGCAGATTTGCACAGACAGAATAGTTAGTGAACTTGAAGATATGATGATTAAAATTACCCAATCTGAGAAACAGAAAATTTTTAAAATGAAGAAATGTTAGCAAGTCTAAAGGCCTGCAGGATGCCATCAAGTGGAACATCATGCACATTATGAGAGTTCCGAAAGGAGAAGAGAAAAAGGACAGATAGAATTCTTAATCACCAAAAACTTTGCAAATATGATGAAAGACACGATCTTACAACCAATAAGCTCAAACATATAAACTGTGAGCAATATTATAATAAAACTGTTGAAAACCAAAGACAAAGATAGAATCTTGAGTGATGTCAGGAAGATGGAAGATTAGGAAACTCCAGGTCCTAGCTCCCACACAGAAACATCAAATAAACAACTACAGACTGGCTAAAATAACTTTATAGGAGCTATGGAAGCTAGTCAAAGATCCATAACAACAAAGTGAATGCCCAATCGAGCAAAAGCCACATTCAAAACAGGAAATTTCATGGCATTTTACTGGCCCTTGCCCCACACACTCTCCAGGGTGGTTTGGTGAAGCTGGGAGGAAGCAAACTAATTCTCATTAACCTCTCTGGAGATGGAAGAAGCAGGGTGGAACTTGATTGCAATGTTCTGTCTTGTCTGTGGTAGCCTAAGGGACTGCTTTATGTTTCACCTGACTCAGAGATCAGATGGGGAATGGTGGCAGAGTTTGAATCTAAGGCTAGTGTAAGCGGTGGAAGGCAGAGATGTATGACATGGCACATCAAAACTGCAGAAGGACTAAGATCCTCAAAGACATGAAAGTAAGAGATTATACATAGAGAACTAAAATAGAACATCAAAGTCTCTGAGAAGCTAAGGTAGGAGGGTTAGAGAAATTAAGACATTTAAAAGCAGCTGGGGAAAATCAAACACACACACACACACACACACACACACACACACACACACACACACACATGCCCAGGCAGGACACATACACAGAAAAAATCTGAGGAGAACTTAAACTTTCACCTGAGGCAGATATCAATGATCAGGAGAAAGTTAATTAGTAAAGGTCTTCCACATCAGTCTGCAAGGATTGGGAGTGGTAGTTATTATTTCAAATACCCAATTTTCAACAAAATACCACAAAGCATACAATGAAATAAGGAAATATGGCCCATTCTAAGGGACAAAATAAATGTACAGTTACAGTTCCTGAAGAAACACATGCAATGGACTTATTAGATAAAATTTTAAAACAACTATCATACATAGGATCAAAGAAATAAAAGAAAACTGAAAGAACTAAAAGAAACCAGAAAAATCATATATGAACAAAATGAGAATGTCAACAAAGAGGTAGAAATTATGTCTTAAAAACCAAACAGATATTCCAGAGTTGTAAAATACAATAACTGAATTGAAAATTTCACTAGACGGCTTCAACAACATATTTGAATTGGTGGAAGAAACAGTAAACTTGAAGCCAAGTCATTTGAAATTATTGAGGCTTAGAGTAAAAAAGAGAATGAAAAAATTGAACAGAGTCTAAGGGACTTATGTGGTACCATCAAGCAGACCAATATACATATTATGACAGTCTCAGAAGAGGGAGAGAAAGGGGCAGAGAAATTATGACTGAAGAAATAGTGACTGAAAACTTCCCAAATTTTAAGAAAGATATAGATATATACAAACCAGAAAAGCTCAATGAACTCTATATAGGACAGAACAAAAAATACTCACAGCAAGACACATTATAATCCACTCAAAAAATCAAAGAAAAGATAGATTTTTGATAGCACCAAGAGAAAAGTGACTCATGTCAAAGTGATCCCCAATAAGACTATCAGGAGGTTTCTCAAAAGAAAACTTGGAGGACAGAGGTAGTGAGATGATATATTTCAAGTGCCAATAAAAAAAAGTATAAACTGAGAATATTATATCTGGCAAGACCGTCCTTCAAGAAAGATGGAGAAATTTATACATTCCTAAACAAATTTGAGGGAGTTCATTACCACCAGAGATGCTCTAAAGGCTAAAGGGAGTTCTTCAAGTTGAAATGAAAAGGTGGTAGACAGTGACTTGAAGACATACAAAAATATAAAGTTCTTTCATAAAAGTAAATACATACACAAATATAAACAATAATGTTAGAAAAATTTTGGTTTATAATTCCACTTTTTTTCTCATGTATTAAAAGACAATTTCATAAAATATAATAATAAGTCTATGTTAATGGGTACACAATATTAAAATATGTAATGTGTAACATCAATAACATTAAGAGGGGACTGTAAAAATACAGAGTATTTTGAAATAGATTAAAATTATGTTGGCAACAATTTTAGTTATATTGTCATAACTGTAGGATTTTATATGTAATCTCCATGGTAACCACAAAGAAATATCTATAGAAAGTACAAAAAAAAAAAAGAAAAAGGAAATAAGAGAAGAATCAAAATGTATTACTATAAAGAATCAGATAACACAAAGGAAGGCATTAATGGAGGAAACGAATGACAAAAAAAAGCTAATGTATACACAAAATAAGTAGCAAAACAGCAAAATTAAGGGCTCCCCAATCAGTAATTACTTTAAATGTAAGTAAATTAAAACCCTCAGTCTAAAGACATAGATTGACAGAATGGATTAAAGCAACAAACAGGAAACAAGTATAGACAACCTACAGGCAACTCACATTACATTGAAGGGCATGAAAAGTTGAAAGTGAAAAGATGACAAAGGATATTCTATGCAAAGAATAACCAGAAGAGTTTCTATCCTAATATCAACAAAATAGACTGTAAGTAAAAAAATGTTAAAAAAAGACAAAGATTATATAATGATAAAGTGTTAATTACCAAGAAGATATAAAAATTATAAACACAGATTTCAAAAATATATGAAATAAACATTGACCAAATAAAAGGGAGTAATAGCCAACTATAAAATAATACTAGGAGGAGACCTTCAAGATGGCAGAGGGGTAAGATGTAGAGATCACCTTCCTCCCCACAAATACATCAGAAATACATCTACATGTGGAACAACTGCTACAGAACACCTACTGAACGATGGCAGAAGACCTCAGACATCCCAAAAGGCAAGAAACACCACACATACTTGGGTAGGGCAAAAGAAAAAACAAAAAATACAGACAAAAGAATAAGGATGTGACTTGCCCCACTGGTAGGGAGCTATGAAGGGGGAAGAGTTTCCAAACACTAGGAAGCCCCTTCACTGGAAGAGACGGGGGGTGGCGGGGGGGGGGGAAGCTTCAGAGCCATGGAGGAGAGTGCAGTAAAAGCTGAGCAGAGGGAAAAGTGGAGAGATTGCCACACAGAGGAATGGTGCCGACCAGCACTCACCAGCCTGAGAGGCTTCTCTGCTCACCCTCCAGGGAGGGTAGGGGCTGGTAGCTGAGGCTCAGGCTTCAGAGGTCAGATCCCAGGGAGAGGACTGGGGTTGGCTGCATGAACACAGCCTGAAGGGGGCTAGTGTGCCACAGCTAGCCAGGAGGGAGTCCAGGGAAAAGTCTGGACGTGTCTAAGAAGCAAGAGACAACTGTTTAGGGGTGCATGAGGAGAGGGGATTCAGAGAACTGCCTAAACAAGCCCCAGAGATGGGTGGGAACCATGGCTATCAGCGCAGACACCAGAGACGGGCATGAAAGGCTAAGGCTGCTGTTACAACCACCAAGAAGGCTGTGTGCAAGCACTGGACACTATCCACACCTCTGCTTCCAGGAGCCTGTGCAGCCACCACTGCCAGGGTCACATGATCCAGGGACAATATCCCCGGGAGAACACACAGTGTGCCTCAGGCTGTTGCAACGTCATGAAGGCCTCTGCCACTGCATGCTCACACCGCATTCCATACCCCACCCTCCCCCAGGCCTGAGTGAGACAGAGCAACCTAATCAGCTGCTATATTAACCCTGTCCTGTGTGAGCAAAGAAAAGATGCCCTCAGTCAACCTACACACAGAGGTGGAGCCAAATCCAAAGCTGAACTCCAGGAGGTGTGCAAACAAAAGAGAAAGGGAAATCTCTCCCAGCAGCCTCAGGAGCAGCAGATTAAATCACCACAATCAACTTGATGTACCATGCATCTGTGGAATACCTGAGTAGAAAATGAAGCATAACAAAATTGAGGTGGTGGACTTTGGGAGCCATGATGTTTATATTTCTTTCTTCTTTTCTTATTGTGAGTGTGTATGTGTATGCTTCTTCGTTATTTTGTCTGTATAGCTTTGCTTATACAAATTGTCCTAGGGTCTGTCTGTCCATGTTTTTGCTTTTTTTGTTTTTTTTAATATAGTTCGTTTGCTTGCCCTCTTCTTTCTTTCTTTCATTTTGTTTTTCTTTTTTTCTTTTTAATATTTACTATTTTTTAATAACTTTTCTTTCTTTCTTTCTTTCTTTCTTTCTTTCTTTCTTTCTTTCTTTCTTTCTTTCTTTCTTTCTTTCTTTCCTTCTTTCTTCTTTCTCTTTTTCTCCCTTTACTACTGAGGAGTGTGGCTGACAAGGTCTTGGTGCTCAGGCCGGGTGTCAGGCCTGTGCCTCTGAGGTAGAAGAGCCGAGTTCAGGACATTGTTTTACCAGAGACCTCCCGGCTCCACATGATATCAAATGGTGAAAGCTCTCTGAGAGATCTCCATCTCAATGTTAAGACCTGGTTCCACTCAATGACCAGCAAGCTACAGTGCTGAATAACCTATGCCAAACAAATAACCTGACAGGAACACAAACCCACCCATTAGCAGAGAGGCTGCCTAAAATCATAATAAGGTCACAGACATTCCAAAACACACTATTGGATGTGCAGTCCTGCTCACCAGAAAGTCAAGCTCCAGCATCATCTACCAGAAAATAGGCACCAGTCCCCCCTACCAGGAAGCCTACACAACACACTGAACCAACCTTAGCCACTGGGGGCACATACCAAAAACAAAAGGAGCTATGAATCTGCAGCTGGCAAAAAGGAAACTCCAAACACAGTAAGTGAAGCAAATAAGAAGGCAGAGAAAGACAGCAGATGAAGGACTAAGGTAAAAACACTCCAGACCAAACAAGTAAAGAGAAATAGGCAGTCTACCTGAAAAAGAATTCAGAGTAATGATAGGACTGATGATGCAAAATATTGGAAATAGAATGGAGAAAATACAAGAAATGCTCAACAAGGAACAAGAAGAACCAAAGACCAAACAAACAATGATCAAAAAAAAAAATAAATGAATTTAAAAATTCTCCAGGAGGAAACAATAGCAGAATAACTGAGGCAGAAGAACGGATAAGTGACCTGGAAGATAAAATAGTGGAAATAACTACTGCAGAGCAGAATAAAGAAAGAAGAATGAAAAGAATTGAGGACAGTTTCAAAGACCTCTGGGACAACATTAAATGTACCAACATTCGAATTAGAGGGGGCCCAGAAGGAGAAGAGAAAAAGAAAGGGACTGAGAAAATATTAGAAGAGATTATAGGTAAAAACTTCCCTTACATGGGAAAGGAAATAGTTAATCAAGTCCAGGAAGTGTAGAGATTCCATACAGGATAAATCCAAGAAGAATCATGCAAAGACACATATTAGTCAAACTACGAAAAATTAAATACAAACAAAAAACATTAAAAGCAGCAAGGGAAAAACAACAAATATCATACAAAGGAATCCCCATAAGGTTAAGAGTTGATCTTTCAGCAGAAACTCTGCAAGCCAGGAGGAAGTGGCAGGACATATTTCAAGTGATGAAAGGGAAGAAACTACAACCAAGATTACTCTACCCAGCAAGGAATTCATTTAGATTCAAAAGAGAAATTAAAACATTTACAGACAAGCAAAACCTAAGAAAATTCAGCACCATCAAAGCAGCTTTACAACAAATGTTAAAGGAACTTCTCCAGGCAGGAAACACAAGAGAAGGAAAAGACCTACAATACCAAACCCAAAACAATTAAGAAAATGGGAATAGGAATATACCTATTGATAATTACCTTAAATGTAAATGAACTAAATTCTCCAAGCAAAAGACATAGACTGGCTGAATGGATACAAAAACAAGACCCATATATATGCTCTCTACAAGACATCCACTTCATAACTAAGGACACATACAGATTGAAAGTGAGAGAATGGAAAAAGATATTCCATGCAAACGGAAATCAAAAGAAAGTGGGAGTAGCAATTCTCATATCACAGAAAATAGACTTTAAAATAAAGATTATTACAAGAGAGAAAGAACAACACTACATGATGATCAAGGGATCAATCCAAGAAGATATAACAATTGTAAATATTTATGCACCCAACATAGGAGCACAACAGTACATAACGCAAAAGCTAACACCCATAAAAGGGCAAATTGACAGTAACACAATTATAGGAGGGGAATTTAACACCCCACTTTCACCACTGGACAGATCATCCAAAATGAAAATAAACAGGGAAATTAAAACTTTAAATGATACATTAAACAAGTGGATTTATTTGATAGTTATAGGACACTCCATCTAAAAACAAGAGAATACACTTTCTTCTCAAATGATCATGGAATATTCTCCAGGATAGATCATTTCTTGGTTTACAAATCAAGCCTTGGTAAATTTAAGAAAATTGAAACCATATCAAGTATATATTTGAAAACAATGCTATGAGACTAGATATCAATTACAGGAAAAATTCTGTACAAAATCCAGACACATGGAGGCTAAACAACCCACTACATAATAACCAAGAGATCACTGAAGAAATCAAAAAACACCTAGAAACAAATGAAAACATGACCATCCAAAACCTATGGGATGCAGCAAAAGCAGTTCTAAGAGGAAAGTTTATTGCAATACAATACTAACTCAAGAAACAAGAAACATCTCAAATAAACAACTTAACCTTACACCTAAAGCAATTAGAGATAGAATAACAAAACAACTCAAACTTAGCAGAAGGAAAGAAATTATAAAGATCCGATCAGAAGTAAATGAGAAAAAAAGTAAGGAAATAGCAAAGATCAATCAAACTAAAAGCTGATTCCTTGGGAATATAAACAAAATTGATATACCGTTAGCCAGACTCATCAAGAAAAAGAGGGAGAAAATTCAAATCAATAGAATTAGAAAGGAAAAAGGAGAAGTAACAACTGACACTGCAGAAATACAAAGAATCATGAGATTACTACAAGCAACTCTATGCCAATAAAATGGACAACCTGGAAGAAATGGACAAATTCATAGAAAAACACAACCTTCTGAGACTGAATTGGGAAGAAAGAGAAAATATGAGCAGACCAATCACAAGCAATGAAATTGAAACTGTGATTAAAAATCTTCCAACAAACAAAAGCCCAGGACCAGATGGCTTCACAGGTGGATTCTATCAAATATTTAGAGACGAGCTAACACCTATCCTTCTCAAACTCCTCCAAAATATAGCAGAGGGAGAACACACCCAAACTCATTCTACAAGGCCACAATCACCCTGATACCAAAACCAGGCAAAGATGTCACAAAGAAAGAAAACTACAGGCAAATATCACTGATGAACATAGATGCAAAAACCCTCAACAAAATACTAGCAAACAGAATCCAACAGCATATTTAAAGGATCATAAAGCATGATCAAGTGGGGTTTATCCCAGGAATGCAAGAATTCTTCAATATACGGAAATGAATCAATGTGAAACACCATATTAACAAACTGAAGGAGAAAAACCATCTGATCATCTCAATAGATGCAGAGAAAGCTTCCAACAAAATTCAACACCGATTTATGATAAAAACCCTGCAGAAAGTAGGCATAGAGAGAACTTACTTCAACATAATAAAGGTCATATATGACCAACCCATAGCCAACATTGTTCTTTTTTTTAAACATATTTCCTCATTTATTATTACTTTAATTATTGACGTATGGTTGATTTACAATGTTGTGTTGCTTACTGGTATACAGCAAAGTGATTCAGATATATACTCTTTTTCTTATTCTTTTCCATTGTGGTTTATTACAAGATATTGAGTATATTTCCCTGTGCTATACAGTAGAATCTTGTTATTTATCTATTTTATATATAATAGTTGATATCTGCTAATCCCAAACTCCTATTTTATCCCTCTCTCCTTTCCCCCTTCCCCTTTAACCATAAGCATATTTTCTTTGTAAAAAAATTTTATTTATTTATTTATTTACTTTGGGCTGTGTTGGGTCTTCATTTCAGTGTGAGGGCTTTCTCTAGTTGTAGCAAGTGGGGGCCACTCTTCATCATGGTGCACGGGCCTCTCACTATTGTGGCCTCTCTTGTTGCAGAGCACAGTCTCCACACACGCAGGTTTAGTAGTTGTGGTTCACTGGCCTAGTTGCTCCACGGCATGTGGGTTCTTCCCAGACCAGGGCTTGAACCCATGTCCCCTGCATTAGCAGGCAGATTCTCAACCACTGTGCCACCTGGGAAGCCCCCATGAGCATATTTTCTATGTCTGTGAGTCTGTTTCTGTTCTGTAAATAAGTTTATTTTTATCATGTTTCAGATTCCACCCATAAATGGTATCATAGTACTTCTCTTTTTCTGACTTATTTCACTTAGAATGATAATCTCTAGGTCCATCCATTTTGCTGCAAATGGCATTATTTCATTCCTTTTCATGGTTAAGCAGTATTCCACTATATATATGCATAACATCTTCTTTATCCATTCATCTGTCGATGGACATTTAGGCTGCTTCCATGTCTTGGCTATTGTAAATAGTGCTGCTGTGAACATAGGGATGCATGCATCTTTTTGAATTAGATTTTTCTCCAGACATATGCCCAGGAGTGGGATTGCAGGATGATATGGCAATTCAATTTTTAGTTTCTTAAGGAACCTCCATACTGTTTTCCATAGTGGCTGCACCAAGGTACATTCCAACCAAGAGTGAACATCGTTCTTAATGGTGAAAAAATGAAACCATTTCCACTAAGATCAGGAACAAGAAAAGGTTGCCCACTCTCAACAATATTATTCAACATAGTTTTGGAAGTTCTAGCCACAGCAATCAGAGAAGACAAAGAAATAAAAGGAATCCAAATTGGAAAACAAGAGGTAAAGCTGTCACTCTTTGCAGATGACACACTATTTTATATTGAGAATCCTAAAGATGGTACCAGAAAAATACTAGAACTAACCAATGAATTTGGTAAAGTGGCAGGTTACAAAATTAATGCACAGAAATTTCTTGTATTTCTATACTCTAATGATGAAAATTCTGAAAGTGAAATTAAGAAAACACTCCCATTTATCATTGCAACAGAAAGCAAAAAATATCTAGGAATAAACCTACCTAAGGAGACAAAATAACTGTATGCAGAAAATTATAAGACACTGATGAAATAAATTAAAGATGATACAAATAGATAGAGACATATACCATGTAATTGGATTGGAAGAATCAACATTGTGAAAATGAATCTACTACCCAAAGCAATCTACAGATTCCATGCAATCCCTATCAAACTACCAGTGGCATTTTTCACAGATCTAGAACAAAAAATTTCACAATTTATATGGAAACACAAAAGACCCCGAGTAGCCAAAGCAATCTTGAGAAAGAAAAATGGAGCTGGGGGAATCAGACTCCCAGACATCAGACTATACTACAAAGCTATAGTAATGAAGGCAGTATGGTACTGGCACAAAAACAGAAATACAGATCAATGTAACAGGATAGAATGCCCAAAGATATACTGATGCACATATGGTCAGCTTATCTTTGATAAAGGAGGTAAGAATGTACAGTGGAGAAAAGACAGCTTCTTCGATATATGGTGCTGAGAAAACTTGACAGCTACATGTAAAAGAATGAAATTACAACACTCCCTGACACCATACACAAAATAAACTCAAAATGGATTAAAGACCTAAACATAAGGCCAGACACTATCAAACTCTTAGAGGAAAACATAGGCAGATCACTCTATGACATAAATCACAGCAAGATCCTTTTTAATCCACCTCCTAGAGAAATGGAAATAGAAGCAAAAATAAACAAATGGGACTTAATAAAACTTAAAAGGTTTTGCAGAGCAAAGGAAACCATAAACAAGATGAAAAGACAACCATCAGAATGGGAGAAAATATTTGCAAATGAAGCAACTGACAAAGGATTAATCTCCAAAATTTACAAGCAGCAAATGCAGCTCAGTATCATAAAAACAAAACCCAATCCAAAAATGGGCAGAAACCCTAAATAGACATTTCTCCAAAGAAGATATACAGACTGCCAACAAACACATGAAAGAATGCTCAATGTCATTAATCATTAAAGAAATGTAAATCAAAACTACAATGAGCTGTAATCTCACACCAGTCAGAGTGGCCATCATCAAAAAAATCTACAAACAATAAATGTTGGAGAGGGTGTGGAGAAAAGGGAACCCTCTTGCACTCTTGGTCAGAGTGTAAATTGATACAGCCACTACGGAGAACAGTATGAAGGTTCCTTAAAAAACTACAAATAGAACTACCATATGACCCAGCAATCCCACTGCTGGGCATATACCCTGAGAAAATCATAATTCAAAAAGTGTCATGTACCACAATGTTCATTGCAGCTCTATTTACAAGAGCCAGGACATGGAAACAACCTAAGTGTCCATCAACAGATGAGTGGATAAAGAAGATGTGGCTCATATATACAATGGAATATTACTCAGCCATAAAAAGAAATTAAAATTGAGTTATTTGTAGTGAGGTGGATGGACCTCAAGACTGTCATACAGAGTGAAGTTAGAAAGAGAAAAACAATTACTGTATGTTAACACATAAATATGGAATTTAAAAAACACAAAAAAAATGGTCATGAAGGACATAGGTGCAATTCGGGAATAAAGACACAGACCTAGTGGAGAATGGACTTGATGATACAGGAAAGGGAAAGGGTAAGATGGGACAAAGTGAGAGAGTGGCATACACTAGCAAATGTAAAATATCTAGCTAGTGGAAAGCAGCCCAATAGCACAGGGAGATCAGCTCGGTGCTTTGTGATCACCTAGAGGGGTGGGATAAGTAGGTTGGTAGTGACATGCAAGAGGCAGGAGATATGGGGATATATGTATATGTATAGCTGATTCACTTTTTATAAAGCAGAAACTAACACACCATTGTAAGGCAATTATAGGCAAACAAAGATGTATAAAAATGTAAAACAAAAGAAAATATCATGATTAATTCAATAAATAATTTAAGTGATTTTGATAAAATTCGTGGTTATTCCTATGAAAAAAGGGAATTATCTTTAACTTCATAAATATTTTTAACAGAAACAAACGTGTTTTTAAGAGTCTGATTGAACATATACAATAATCCCACTTCCCTTTCCAAATCTCATTGAACCAAGTGAAATACACACTGCTATGGACTGAATGTTTGTCCCCCCAAAATTCATGTGTCGTAAACTTCTTGCCCAATGTGATGGTATTAGCAGGTGAGGCTCTTGGGATGTGATTAGGTCATAAGAGTGGAATACTCATGAAAATTACTGTCCTACAAAAGAGGCCCCAGAGAGCTATGTCACCCCTTCTGCATGTGAAGATACAATGAGAAAACTGCCCCCCAGAGAGAGCCTTCACCTGACCATGCAGGCATTCTGATCTCTGACTTCCAGCCTCCAGAACAATGGGAAGTATACTTCTGATATTCATAAGGCACCCAGTATGTGACATGTTGTTATAGAAGCCCACACAGACTAAGACACAGACATTTATTTTCTTATCAATCAACTGGACAAAGAACAGAGTAACAGAGAAATAAGAAAAAAACATGAAGACAATTTATAAAAGAAGAAATATAAAAGGTAAATAAATATATGAATATGCTCAAATTTAATATTAATAAAAATATAAAGGTAAACAAGCTGCCATTGACAGCCTATTAGTTTGGGAAAGATGAAAAAATGCTAATGTACAGTGTTAGCAAGGGTGTTGGAAAATTGTCATTCTCATTCACTGTTACTGGGATTATAAACTGTTGCAACTGTTATGGAAAACATCTGATAGTAGGTATTAAAAAGCCATATTAGGGACTTGAACAACCAGAGAACTCTGAACCTCATGGAATATTAATCAGTGAGAGCTCTCTGAGAGGTGTCCAACTAACACAAAGACCTGGCTCTACCCAAGAGCCAGCAAGCTCCAGGGATGGATGCCTCATGCCAAACAACTAACAAGACAGTAACACAAACTCACCCATTAGCAGATAGACTGTCTAAAGTCATACTAAGCTCACAGACACCCCTAAATGCATCACCACAGGTGGCCCTACCCATCAGAGGGACAAGATCCAGCTCCACCCACCAGAACACAGGCACCTGTCCCCTACATCAGGAATTCTACACAAGTCACTGGATCAATCCCACCCACTGGGGGAAGACATGGGAAGTAAGAGGGGCTATGACCCTGCAGCCTGTGGAAAGGAGACCCCAAAGACAATAAGTTAAGCAACATGAGAAGGCAGAGAAATATACAGCAGATGAAGGAGAAAGGTAAAAACCCACAAGATGAAACAAATGAAGAGGAAATAGGCAGTCAACCCGAAAAAGAATTCAGAGTAATGATAGTAAAGATGAACCATATCTTGGAAACAGAATGGAGAAAATACAAGAAATGTTTAATAAGGAGTTGGAAGAACTAAAGAGCAAAACAAACGGTGATGAACAACACAATACCTGAAATTAAAAATATTCCAGAATGATCAATAGCAGCATAACTGAGACAGAATAAGGGATAAGTGAGCTGAAAGATAGAAAGGTGGAAATAACTGCCATGGAGTAGAATAAAGGAAAAAGAATGAAAAGAATTGAGGACAGTCTCGGAGACTTCTGGGACAACATTAAGCACAAAAACATTCGAATTATAGGCATCCCAGAAGAAGAGAAAGAGAAAGTGTCGGAGAAAATATATGAAGAGATTAAATATGAAAATTTCCCTAAAATGGGAAAGGAGATAGTCACTCAACTCCAGGAAGTGCAGAGAATCCCATACAGTATAAGCCCAAGGAGAAACATGCTGAGACACATGTTAGTCAAATGATCAAAAATAATATACAAAGAAGAAGTATTAAAACAGCAAGTGAAAGCAACAAATAACATACAAGGGAATCCCCATAAGGTTATCAGCTGATTTTTCAGCAGAAACTCTGCAAGCCAGAAAGGAGTGGCAGGATATATTAAAAGTGATGAAACAGAAAAATCTACAATGAAGATTTCTCTACCCAGCAAGGATCTCATTCAGATTTGATGGAGAAATCAAAAGCCTTACAGATGAGCAAAAGCTAAGAGAATCCAGCAACACCAAACCAGCTCTACAACAGATGCTAATGGAATTTCTCTAAGTGGGAAACATAAGAGAAGAAAAGGACCTACAAAAACAAACCCAAAACAATTATGAAAATGGTAATAGGAACATGCATATCAACAATTACCTTAAATGTGAATGGATTAAATGTTCCAACCAAAAGACATAGACTGGCTGAATGGATACAAAAACAAGACCTGTATATATGCTGTCTGCAAGAAACTCACTTCAGACGTAGGGACATATAGAGACTGAAAGTGAGGGGATGTAACAAGATATTCCATGAAAAGGAAATCAAAAGAAAGCTGGAGTAGCAATATTCATATCCAAAAAAATAGACTTTAAAATAAAGAATGTTACAATAGACAAGGAAGGACAATACACAATGACCAAGGGATCAATCCAAGAAGATATAAAAATTATGAACATATATGCACCCAACATACGATCACTTCAATGCATAAGGTAAATGCTAACAGCTATAAAAGGGGAAATCAACAGTAACACAAAAATAGTGGGGGAATTTAACATGTCATTTACAACAATGGACAGATCATACAGACAGAAAACAAAAGCTTTAAATAACACAATGGAACACATAGATTTAATTGATATTCATAACACATTCCATATGAAAATAGCAGATTACACTTTCTTCTCAAGTGCACATGGAAGTTCCCCAGGATAGACAATATCTTTGGTCACCAATCAAGCCTTGGCAAATTTAAGGAAATTGAAATCATTACAAGCAACTGTTCTGACCACAACGTTATGAGATTAGAAATCAATAACAGCAAAAAAATGTAAAAAAAACCCACAGGTAAGCTAAGCAATATGTTACTAAATAACCCAGAGATCACTGAAGAAATCAGAGGAAATAAAAATATATCTAAAGAAAAATGACAATGAAAATACGATGACCCAGACCGAAAACCGATGGGATGCACCAAAAACAGTTCTAACAGGGAAGTTTATAGGAATACATCTTATCTCAAGAAACAAGAAAAATCTCAAATAAACAATCTAACTGTACATGTAAAAGACCTAGAGTAAGAACAACAACAACAAAAAAAACAATGTTAGTAGAAGCAAATAAATCATATAAACCAGAGCAGAAATAAAGTAAATAGAAACAAAGAAAACAATAGCAAAGATCAGTAAAACTAATAGCTGGTTCTTTGAGAAGATAAACAAAATTGATAAACCATTATCCAGGCTCATCAAGAAAAAAAGAGAGAGAACTCAAATCAATAAATCAGAAATGAAAAAGAAGTTACAGCATACACCAGAGAAATAAAAAGCATCATAAGAGACTACTACAAGCCACTCTATGCCAATAAAATGGTCAACCTGGATGAAATGGAAAAATTCTTAGAAAGGTCTAACTTTCCAATACTGAACCAGGTAGAAATAGGAAATAAGAACAGACCAATCACAAGTAATGAAATTGAAACTGTGATAAAAAATCTTCCAACAAACAAAAGTCCAATTCCAGCTGGTTTCACAGGTGAATTCTACCAAACATTTACAGAAGAACTAACATCAATCCTTCTCAAACTCTTCCAAATATTCCACAGGAAGGAAAACTCCAACACTTACTCTACGAGGCCACCACCACCTTAATACCAAACCCAGGCAAAGATATTACAAAAAAAAGAAAATTACAGACCAATATCACTGATGAATACAGATGCAAAAACCCTCAACAAAATACTAGCAAATAGAATCTAACAACACATTAAAAGGATCATACAACATGATCAAGTAGGATTAATCCCAGGGATGCAAGGATTATTCAATATATGCAAATCAATCAATGTGGTACACCATATTAACAAATTGAAGAATAAAAACCATATGAGGATCTCAATAGATGCAGAAAAATCTTTTGACAAAATTCAACACCATTTATAATAAAAAGTTCTCCAGAATGTGGGCAGAGAGGCAACTTACCTCAATATAATAAAGGCCACATATGACAAACCCACAGCAAACATCATTCTCAATGGTGAAAAACTGAAAACATTTACTCTAAGATCAGGGACAAGACAAGGATGTCCACTCTTGCCATTATTACTCAACATATCTTTGGAAGTATTGCTATGGCACTCAGAGAAGGAAAATAAATAAAACGAATCCAAACTGGAAAAGAAGAAGTAAAACTGTCATTGTTTGCAGATGACATGATACTATACATAGAAAATCCTAAAGATGCCACCAGAAATCTAGTAGAGCTAATCAATGAATTTGGAAAATTAACAGGATACAAAATTAATGCATAGAAATCTCTTGCATTCCTATACACTAACAACAAATGATCAGAAAAAGAAATTAAGGAAACAAACACCTTCACCATTGTAATGAAACAAATAAAATACTTTGGAACAAACCTACCTAACAAGGTAAAGGACCTGTACTGAGAAAACTATAAGACATTGATCAAAGAAATCAAATATGACAAAAAGAGATAGAGGTGTATACCATGGTCTTAGATTGGCAGAGTTAATATTGTGAAAATGACACTACTACCCCCAAAAATCTACAGATTCAATACAATCCCTATTAAATACCAATGACATTTTTCTCAGAATGAGACAAAAAAAATTTTAAATTTGTATGCAGACACAAAAGACCCAGAATAGCCAAAGAAATCTTGAGAGAAAAGAAAAAGAGTGTAGACTGAGGAATCAGAATCCCTGACTTCAGACTATACTAAAAAGCTACAGTAAAGAATACAATATTGTAATGGCACAAAAAGAGAAATACAGATCAATGGAACAGGATTGAGAGCCCAAAGATAAACCTATGGTCAACTAATCTATGACAAAGGAGGCTATGATATACAATGGAGAAAAGACAGTATCTTCAGTAAGTGGTTCTGGGAAAACTGGACAGCTATATGTAAAAGAATGAAACTAGAATACTCCCTAATACCATATACAAAAATAAACTCAAAATGGATTAAAGACATAAATATAAGACCAGACATTATAAAACTCTTAGAAGAAAACATAGGCAGAACACACTTTGATATAAATCACAGCAATATCTTTATGGACACACCTCTTAGAGTAATGATAATAAAAACAAAAATAAAAAACTGGAACCTAATGAAACTTAAAATCTTTTGCACAGAAAAGGAAATCATAGGGCGAACAGGGAATGGGGAATATCAAAAGGTGAGTGTTTTCTAAGGAAAACAAGCTATCCCAAGTTGCTTCAAGAAGTAACTTAAAGACAAAATGGAAAAACAAGGAGGTTTGTGCCTGAGATCATGTTGATGTGAAACCAGGGATGGCCACCTTGTGCCAGTCTGAGCTGTGCAGATGACAGGCTCTTGGTGCTCTAGCCAGGCGTCAGGGCTCTGCCACTGAGGTGGAAGAGCCAAGTTCAGGACACTGGTCCACAAGAGACCTCCCAGCTCCAAGAAATATCAAACAGTGAAAATCTCACAGAGATCTTCATCTCAACGCCAAGATGCAGCTTAACAAAACAACCACCAAGCTACAGTGCTAGACACCCTATGCCAAACAATTAGCAAGACAGGAACAGAATCCCATCCATTAGCAGAGAAGCTGCCTAAAATAATAAAAAGGCCACAGACACCCCAAAACACACCACAAGATGTGGACCTGTCCACCAGAATGACAAGACCCAGCCTCATCCACCAGAACACAGGCACTAGTCCCCTACACCAGGAAGCCTACACAACCTACTGAACCAACCCTAGCCACTGGGGACAGACATCAAAAACAACTGGAACTAAGAACCTGCAGCCTGGGAAAAGGAGACCCCCAAACACAGTAGGTTAAGCAAAATGAGAAGACAGAGAAACACACGGAAGATGAAGGAGCAAGGCAAAAACCCACCAGACCTAACAAATGAAGAGGAAATACACAGCCTACCTGAAAAAAAATACAGAATAGTGATAGTAAAGATGGTCCAAAATCTTGGAAATAGAATGGAGAAAATACAAGAAACCTTTAACAAGGACGTAGAAAACTAAAGAGCAAACAAATAGTGATGAACAACAAAATAAATAAAATTAAAAATTCTCTAGAAGGGAACAGGAGCAGAACAACTGAGGCAGAAGAACGGATAAGTGACCTGGAAGATAAAATAGTGGAAATAACTACTGCAAAGCAGAATAAAGAAAAAAGAATGAAAACAATTGAGGACAGTCTAAGAGGCCACTGGGACAACAGTAAATGCAACAACATTCGAATTATAGGGGTCCCAGAAGAAGAAGAGAAAAAGAAAGGGACTGAGAAAATATTTGCATAGATCATTGTTGAAAACTTCACTAATATGGGAAAGGAAATAATTAATCAAGTCCAGAAAACACAGAGAGTCCCATACAGGATAAATCCAAGGAGAAACACACCAGGACACATATTAATCAAACTATCAAAAATTAAATACAATGAAAAATATAGAAAGCAGCAAGGGAAAAACAACAAATAACACACAAGGGAATCCCCATAAGGTTAACAGCTGATCTTTCAGCAGAAACTCTGAAAGCGAGAAGGGAGTGGCAGGACATATTTAAAGTAATGAAGGAGAAAAACCAACAACCAAGATTACTCTACCCAGCAAGGATCTCATTCAGATTTGATGGAGAAATTAAAATCTTTACAGACAAGGAAAAGCTAAGAGAATTTAGCACCACCAAACCAGCTTTACAACAACTGCTAAACGAACTTCTCTAGGCAGGAAAGACAAGAGAAGGAAGAGACCCACAATAACAAACTCAAAACAGTTAAGAAAATGGTAATAGGAACATACATATGTTACAACTAATAATTACCTTAATTGTAAGTGGATTAAATGCTACAACCAAAAGACATAGATTGGCTGAATGGATACAAAAACAAGACCCATATATATGCTGTCTACAAGAGACCCACTTCAGACCTAGCGACACATACAGACTGAGTGGTAGGGGACGGAAAAAAATATTCCAAGCAATGGAAATCAAAAGAGAGCTGGAGTAGCAATTCTCATATCAGACAAAATAGATTTTAAAACAAAGACTATTACAAGAGACAAAGACGCACACTACATAATGATCAAGTGATCAATCCAAGAAGAAGATATAACAATTGTAAATATTTATGCACCCAATATAAGAACACCACAATACATAAGGCAAATACTAACAGCCATAAAAGGGGAAATTGACAGTAACACAATCATAGTAGTGGACATTAACACTCCACATTCACCAATGGACAGGTCATGCAAAATTAAAATAAATAGGAAACACTAGCTTTAAATTATACATTAAACAGGATGGACTTAATTGATATTTATAGGACATTCCAACCAAAAACAACAGAATACACATTTTTCTCAAGTGCTCATGGATTATTTTCCAGGATAGATCATATCTTGGGTCACAAATCAAGCCTTGGTAAATTTAAGAAAATTAAAATGTTATCAAGTAACTTTTCTGACCACAACATTATAAGACTAAATATCAATCACAGGAAAACAATGTAAAAAATAAAAACAAAAGGAGGCTAAACAGTACACTACTTAATAAGAAAGAGATCACTGAAGAAACAAAGAGGAAATCAAAAAATACCTAGAAACAAATGACAATGAAATCACGATGACCCAAAACCTATGGGATGCAGCAAAATCAGTTCTCAGCGGGAATTTTATAGCAATACAATTCTACCTTATGAAACAAGAAACATCTCAAATAAACAACCTAATATTACACCTAAACAAATTGGAGAAAGAGGAACATAAAAACCGTAAAGTTGGCAAAAAGAAATGAAAAAGATCAGGTGAGAAATAAATGAAAAAGAAATGAAAGAAACGATAGCAAAGATGAATAAAACTAAAAGCTGGTTCTTTGAGAAGATAAACAACACTGATAAACCATTAGTAAGACTCATCAAGAAAAAAGGGAGAAGACTCAAATCAATAGAATTAGAAACGAAAAAAGAGAAGTAACAACTGAAATTGCAGAAATACAAAGGATCATGAGAGATTATTACAAGCAACACTATGCCAATAAATTGGACAATCTGGAAGAAATGGACAAATTCTTAGAAATGCACAACCTGCCAAGACTGAATCAGGAAGAAATAGAAAATATGAACAGACTAATCACAAGCACTGAAATTGAAACTGTGATTAAAAATCTTCCAACAAACAAAAGCCCAGGGCCAGATGGCACCAGAGGCAAATTGTATCAAACATTTTGAGGAGAGGTAACACCTATCCTTCTCAAACTCTTCCAAAATATATCAGAGGGAGGAACACTCCCAAACACTTGCTACGAGGCCACCATCACCGTGATATCAAAAATATAAAAATTTGTCACAAAGAAAGAAAACTACAGGAAAACATCACTGATGAACACAGATGCTAAAATCCTCAACAAAATACCAGCAAACAGAATCCAACAGCACATTAAAAGGATCATACACCATGACTAAGTGGGGTTTATCACAAGGAGGCAAGGATTCTTCAATATACGCAAATCAAGCAATGTGATACACCATATTAACATATTAAAGGAGAAAAACCATATGATCATCTCAATAGATACAGAGAAAACTTTAGACAAATTTCAACAGCCATTTATGATAAAGACCCACCAGAAATTAGGCATAGAGGGAAATTTCCTCAACATAATACAGGCCATATATCACAAACACACAGCCATCATTGTCCTCAATGGTGAAAAAGTGAAACTATTCCCACTAAGATCAGGAACAAGACAAGGTTTCCTACTCTCACCATTATTATTCAAATAGCTTTGGAAGCTTTAGCCACAGCAATTAGAGAAGAAAAAGAAATAAAAGTAATGCAAATCAGAAAGCAAGAAATTAAGGTGTCACTGTTTCCAGATCACATGATACCTTTCATAGAGAATCCTAAAGATGCTACCAGAAAACTACTAGAGCTAATCAATGAATTTAGTAAAGTAGCAGGATACAAAATTAATGCACAATAATCTCTTGCATTCCTATACACTAATCAAGAAAAATCTGGAAGTGAAATTAAGAAAACACTGTCATTTACCATTGCAACAAAAAGCATAAAATATCTAGGAATAAACCTACCTAAGGAGACAAAAGACCTGTATGTAGAAAATTATAAGACACTGAGGAAAGAAATTAAAGATGATACAAATAGATGGAGAGATATACCATATTCTTGGATTGGAAGAATGAACATTGTGAAAATGACTCTATTACCCAAAGCAATCTACAGATTCAAAGCAATGCCTATCAAATTACCACTGGCATTTTTCACAGAACTAGAACAAAAAATTTCACAATATGCATGGAAACACGAAAGTCCCTGAATAGCCAAAACAATCTAGAGAAAGAAAAAGGGAGCTGGAGGAATTGGATCTCTGACTTCAGACTATACGACAAAGCAAGAGTAATGAAGACAGCATGGTACTGGCACAAAAACAGAAGTATGGATAAATGGAAAAGGACAGAAAGCCCAGAGATAAACCCACGCACATATGGTCACCTTATCTTTGATAAAGGAGGCAAGAATATACAGTGGAGCAAAGACAGCCTCTTCAATAAGTGGTGCTGGTAAAACATGACAGCTGCATGTAAAAGAAGGAAATTAGAACACTCCCTAATACCATACACAAAAATAAACTCAAAATGGATTGAAGACCTAAATGTAAGGGCAGACATTCTCAAAACTGTAGAGGAAAACATAGACTGAACACTCTCTGACATACATCACAGCAAGATCCTTTTTGACCCACCTCCTAGAGAAATGGAAATAAAAACAAAAATAAACAAATGGGACGTAATGAAACCTAAAAGCTTTTGCAGAGCAAAGAAAACCATAAACACATTGAAAACACAATCCTCAGAATGGGAGAAAATATTTACAAATGAAACCACTGACAAAGGATTCATCTAAAAAATTTACAAGCAGCTCAAGCAGCTCAATATGAAAAAAAAACAAACAACTCAATCCAAAAATGGGCAGAACACCTAAATAGACATTTCTCCAAGAAAGACAGAGATTGCCAACCAACATATGAAAAGATGCTCAACATCACTAATCATTAGAGAAATGTATTCAAAACTACAATAAGGTATAACCACACAGCAGTCAGAAAATTCCATCATCAAAAAACCTAGAAACAATAAATGCTGGAGAGGGTATGGAGAAAAGCGAACCCTCTTGCACTGTTGGTGGGAATGTCAATTAATACAGCCACTATGGAGAACAGTATGGAGGTTCCTAAAAAATGTATAAATAGAACTATCATACGACCCAGTGATCCAACTACTCAGCATATACCCTGAGAGAACCATCATTCAAAAAGAGTCATGTACCACAATGTTCATTGCAGCTCCATTTACAATAGCCAGGACATGGAAGTAATCTATGTGTCCATTGACAGATGAATGGGTAAAGAATATGTGGCACACATATACAATGGACTATTACTCAGCAATAAAAAGAAACGAAATTGAGTTATTTGTAGTGAGGTGGATTGACCTGGAGTCTGTCATACAGAGTGAACTAAGTCAGAAAGAAAAAACAAATACCATATGCTAACACATATATATGGAATCTAAAAAGAAAAAAAATGGTCATGAAGAACCAGTGGCAACACGGGAATAAAGATGCAGACCTACTGGAGAATGGACTTGAGGATACGGTTAGGGGAAATTGTAAGCTGGGACAAAGTGAGAGAGTGGCATGGACATTTATACACTTCTAAAGATAAAATCGATAGCTAGTGGAAAGCAGCTGCATAACACAGGGAGATCACCTCAGTGCTCTGTGACCACCTAGAATGGTGGGAAAGGGAGGGTGGGAGAGAGGGATACACAAGTGGGAAAAGATATGGGTATAAATGTAAATGTATAACTGATTCACTTTGTTATAAAGTGGAAACTAACACACCATTGTAAAGCAATTATACCCCTATAAAGATGTTTAAAAAAAAAAGAAAGAAAAGGAAACCATAAACAAGGCAAAAAGACAATGCTCAGAATGAGAGAAAATATTTGCAAACAAAGTATGTGAAAAAGGATTAATCTCCAAAATATACGAGAAGCTCAGGCAGCTTAATATCAGTAAAAGCAAACACTCCAATCAAAAAATAGGTGTAGGGCTTCCCTGGTGGCGCAGTGGTTGAGAGTCTGCCTGCTGATGCAGGGGACACGGGTTCATGCCCCGGTCCGTGAAGATCCCACATGCCGCAGATAGGCTAGGCCCATGAGATATGGCCATTGAGCCAGCGTGTCCAGAGCCTGTGCTCCACAACGGGAGAGGCCACGACAGTGAGAGGGGCCTGTGTACTGCAGGAAAAAAAAAATAGGTGTAATCTTTGTCTGGTTTTGGTATGAGGGTGATGGTGGCCCCATAGAATAAGTTTGGGATTGTTCCTTCCTCTGCAAACTTTTGGAAGAGTTTGAGAAGGATGGGTGTTAGCTCTCTCTAAATGTTTGAGAGAAGTCACCTGTGAAGCCATCTGGTCCTGGACTTTTCTTGTTTTGTTTTGTTTTGTTTTTGTTTTAACATCTTTATTGGAGTATAATTGCTTTAAAAGGGTGTGTTAGTTTCTGCTTTATAAAGAAGTGAATCAGTTATACATATACATATGTTCTAATATCTCTTCCCTCTTGTGTCTCCCTCCCTCCCATGCTCCATATCCCAAACCTCTAGGAGGTCACCAACCACCTAGTTGATCTCCCTGTGCTATGTGGCTACTTCCCACTAGCTATCTATTTTACGTTTGGTAGAGTTGATAATTCCATGCCACTCTCTCACTTTGTCACAGCTTACGCTTCCCCCTCCACATATCCTCAAGTTCATACTCTAGTAGGTCTGTGTCTTTATTCCCGTCTTACCCCTAGGTTCTTCCTGACTTTTTTTTCTTACATTCCATTTATATGTGTTAGCATATGGTATTTGTTTTTCTCTTTCTGACGTACTTCACTCTGTATGACAGACTCTAGGACCTTCCACCTCACTACAGATAACTCAATTTCATTTCTTTTTATGGCTGAGCAATATTCCATTGTATATATGTGCCACATCTTCATTGTTCCTTCATTTGTTGATGGGCACTTAGGTTGCTTCCATGTTCTATCTATTGTAGATAGAGCTGCAATGAACATTTTTGTACATGACTATTTTTGAATTATGGTTTTCTCAGGGTATATGCATAGTAGTGGGATTGCTAGCGCGAATGTAAGTTCTATTTTTAGTTTCTTAAGGAACTTCCATACTGTTCTCCATAGTGGCTGTATCAATTTACATTCCCACCAACAGTGCAAGAGGGTTCCCTTTTCTCCACACCCTCTCCAGCATTTATTGTTTCTAGATTTTTTGATGATGGCCATTCTGACCGGTGTGAGATGATATCTCACTGTAGTTTTTTTTTTTTTAACATCTTTATTGGGGTATAATTGCTTTACAATGGTGTGTTAGTTTCTGCTTTATAACAAAGTGAATCAGTCATACATAAACATATGTTCCCATATGTCTTCCCTCTTGCGTCTCCCTCCCTCCCACCCTCCCTATCCCACCCCTCCAGGCTGTCACAAAGCACCGAGCCAATATCCCTGTGCCATGCGGCTGCTTCCCACTAGCTATCTACCTTACTACGTTTGTTACTGTGTATATGCCCATGACTCTTTCTCGCCCTCTCACAGCTCACCCTTCCCCCTCCCCATAACCTCAAGTCCATTCTCTAGGAGGTCTGTGTCTTTATTCCTGCCTTACCCCTAGGTTCTTCATGACATTTTTTTCTTAAATTCCATATATATGTGTTAGCATACGGTATTTGTCTTTTTCTTTCTGACTTACTTCACTCTGTATGACAGACTCTAGGTCTATCCACCTCATTACAAATAGCTTAATTTCGTTTCTTTTTATGGCTGAGTAATATTCCATTGTATATATGTGCCACATCTTCTTTATCCATTCATCCGATGATGGGCACTTAGGTTGTTTCCATCTCCGGGCTATTGTAAATAGAGCTGCAATGAACATTTTGGTACATGACTCTTTTTGAATTTTGGTTTTCTCAGGGTGTATGCCCAGTAGTGGGATTACTGGGTCATATGGTAGTTCTATTTGTAGTTTTTTAAGGAACCTCCATACTGTTCTCCATAGTGGCTGAACCAATTCACATTCCCACCAGCAGTGCAAGAGGGTTCCCTTTTCTCCACACCCTCTCCAGCATTTATTGTTTCTAGATTTTTTGATGATGGCCATTCTGACTGGTGTGAGATGATATCTCACTGTAGTTTTGATTTGCATTTCTCTAATGATTAATGATGCTGAGCATTCTTTCATGTGCTGTTGGCAATCTGTATATCTTCTTTAGAGAAATTTCTATTTAGGTCTTCTGCTCATTTTTGGATTGGGTTGTTTGTTTTTTTGTTATTGAGCTGCATGAGCTGCTTGTAAATTTTGTAGATGAATCCTTTGTCAGTGGCTTCATTTGCAAATATTTTCTCCCATTCTGAGGGTTGTTTTTTCATCTTGCTTATGGTTTTCTTTGCTGTGCAAAAGCTTTTAGGTTTCATTAGGTCCCATTTATTTACTTTTGTTTTTATTTCCATTACTCTAGGAGGTGGGTCAAAAAGGATCTTGCTGTGATGTATGTCATAGAGTGTTCTACCTATGTTTTCCTCTAAGAGTTTGATAGTGTCTGGCCTTACATTTAGGTCTTTAATCCATTTTGGGTTTATTTTTGTGTATGGTGTTAGGGAGTGTTCTAACTTTATACTTTTACATGTAGCTGTCCAGTTTTCCCAGCACACTTATTGAAGAGGCTGTCTTTTATCCACTGTACATTCTTGCCTCCTTTATAAAAGATAACATGACCATATGTGCATGGGTTTCACTCACGGCTTTCTATCCTGCTCCATTTATCTATATTTCTGTTTTTGTGCCAGTACCATTCTGTCTTGATTACTGTAGCTTTGTAGTATAGTCTGAAGTCAGGGAGCATGATTCCTCCAACTCCATGTTTTGTTCTCAAGATTGCTTTGGCTATTCGAGGCCTTTTGTGTTTCCATACAAATTGTGAAATTTCTTGTTGTAGTTCTGTGAAAAATTCCAGTGGTAGTTTGATAGGGATTGCATTGAATCTGTAGATTGCTTTGGTAGTAGAGTCTTTTTCACAGTGTTGATTCTTCCAATCTAAGAACATGGTATATCTCTCCATCTATTTGTATCATCTTTACTTTCTTTCATCAGTGTCTTACAATTTTCTGCATACAGATCTTTGGTCTCCTTAAGTAAGTTTATTCCTAGACATTTTATTCTTGTTGATGCAATGGTAAATGGGAGGTGTTTTATTAATTTCACTTTCAGATTTTTCATCACTAGTGTATAAGAATGCCAAAGATTTCTCTGCATTAATTTTGTATCCTGCAACTTTACCAAATTCATTGATTAGCTCTAGTAGTTTTCTGGTAGCATCTTTAGGATTCTCTATGTAGAGTATCAAGGCATCTGGAAACAGTGACATCTTTACTTCTTATTTTCTGATTTTGATTTCTTTTATTTATTTTTATTCTGTGATTGCTCTGGCTAAAACTTCCAAAACTATGTTGAACAAGAGTGGTGAGAGTGGGCAAACTTGTCTTTTTCCTGATCTTAGTGGAAATGCTTTCAGTTTTTCACCATTTAGGATGATGTTGGCTGTGGGTTTGGCATATATGGCCTTTATTATGTTGAGGAAAGTTCCCCTCTATGCCTACTTACTGCAGTGTTTTTAGATTAAATGGGTGTTCAATTTTGTTGAAAGCGATCTCTGCATCTATTGAGATGATCATATCGTTTTTCCACTTCAATTTGTTTATATGGTGTATCATGTTCTTTGATTTGTGTATATTGCACAATACTTGCAATCCTAGATTAAAGCCCTAGATAATCATGTATTATCCTTTTAATGTGCTGTTTGATTCTGTTTGCTAGAATTTTGTTGACGATTTTGGATCTATGTTCATCAGTGATATTGGCCTGTAGTTTTCTTTCTGTGTTACATCTATGTCTGGTTTTGGTATCAGGGTGATTGTGGCCTCGTAGAATGAGTCTGGGAGTGTTCCTCCGTCTGCTATATTTTGGAAGATTTTGAGAATGATAGGTGTTAGCTCTTCTCTAAATGTGTGAAAGAATTAGCCTGTGAAGTCATCTGGTCCTGGGCTTTTGTTTGTTGGAAGATATTCAATCAGTTTCATTTTCAGTGCTTGTGACTGGTCTGTTCATATTTTCTATTTCTTCCTGGTTAATTGTCGGCAGGTTGTTCATTTCTATGAATTTGTCCATTTCTTCCAGGTTGTCCATTATATTGGCATAGAGTTGCTTGTAGTAATCTCTCATGATCCTTTGTATTTCTGCAGTGTCAGATGTTACTTCTCCATTTTCATTTCTAATTCTATTGATTTGAGTCTTCTCCCTTTTTTTCTTGATGTGTCTGGCTAATGGATTATCAATTTTCTTTATCTTCTCAAAGAACTAGCTTTTAGTTTTATTGATCTTTGCTATCTTTTCCTTCATTTCTTTTTCATTTATTTCTGACCTGATCTTTATGATTTCTTTCCTTGTGCTAACATTGAGGTTTTTTTTGTTCTTCTTTCTCTAATTGCTTTATGTGCAAGGTTGTGTTCTTTATTTGAAATGTTTCCTGTTTCTTAACGTAGGATTGTATTGCTTTAAACTTCCCTCTTAGAATTACTTTTGGTGCATCCCATACTATTTGGCTCATTGTGTCTCCATTGTCATTTGTTTCTAGGTATTTTTTAATTTCCTCTTTGATTTTTTCAGTGGTCACTTCGTTATTAAGTAATGTGCTGTTTAACCTCCATGTGTTCTTATTTTTATACATATTTTCTTGTAATTAGTATCTAGTTTCATAGCATTGTGGTCAGAAAAGATACTTGATATGATTTTAATTTTCTTAAATTTCCCAAGGCTGGATTTGTGACCCACGGTATGATCTATCCTGAAGAATGTTCCATGAGCACTTGAGAAAAATATGCATTCTGTTGTTTTTGGATGGAATGTCTTACAAATATCAATTAAGTCCATCTTGTTTAATATATCATTTAAACTTTGTGTTTCCTTTTTTATTTTCATTTTGTATTATCTGTCCATTTGTGAAGGTGGGGTGTTAACGTCCCCTACTATGATTGTGTTACTGTTGATTTCCCCTTTTATGGTTGTTAGGATTTGCCTTATGTATTGAGGTGCTCCAATGTTGGGTGCATAAATATTTAAATTGTTATATCTTCTTCTTGGATTGTCCCCTTGATCATTATGTACTGTCCTTCTTTCTGTCTTGTAATGGTCTTTATTTTAAAGTCTATTTTGTCTGATATGAGAATTGCTACTCAAGTTTTCTTCTGATTTACATTTGCATGGAATATATTTTTCCAACTCCTCACTTTCAGTTTGCATGTGTCCTTAAGTCTGAACTGGGTCTCTTTTACACAGCATATATAGGGGTCTTATTTTTTATTCCATTCAGCCAGTCTGTGTCTTTTGGTGGGAGCATTTAATCCACTTACATTTATGGTAATTATTGATATGTATGTTCCTATTCCCATTTTCTTAAATTATTTTGGGTTTGTTATTGTAATTCTTTTCCTTCTCTTGTGTTTTTTGCCTAGAACAGTTCCTTTAGCATTTGTTGTAAAGCTGGTTTGGTGGTGCTGAACTCTCTCAGCTTTTGCTTGTCTGTAAAGGTTTTAATTTCTCCAACAAATCTGAATGATATCCTTGCTGGGTAGAGGAATCTTGGTTGTAGGTTTTTCTCATTCATCACTTTAAATATGTCCTAACACTCCCTTCTGGCTTGTAGAGTTTCTGCTGAAAGATTAGCTGTTAACCTTATGGGGATTCCCTTGTGTGTTATTTGTTGTTTTTCTCTTGCTGCTTTTAATATGTTTTCTTTGTATTTAATTTTTGACAGTTTGATTAATATGTGTCTTGGCATGTTTCTCCTTGGATTTATCCTGTATGGGACTCTCTGTACTTCCTGGACTTGATTATCTATTTCCTTTCCCATATTAGGGACATTTTCAACTATAACCTCTTCAAATATTTTCTCAGTCCCTTTCTTTTTCTCTTCTTCTTCTGGGACCCCTATAATTCAAATGTTGGTACGTTTAATATTGTCCCGAGGTCTCTGAGACTGTCCTCAGTTCTTTTCATTCTTCTTTCATTATTCTGCTCTGCAGTAGTTATTTCCACTATTTTATATTCCAGGCCACTTATCCGTTCTTCTGCCTCAGTTATTCTGCTATTGTTCCCTTCTAGATTATTTTTAATGTCATTTATTGTGTTGTTCATTATTTCTTGTTTCCTCTTTTGTTCTTCTAGGTCCTTGTTAAATGTTTCTTGCAGGCTTCCATGGTGGCGCAGCGCTTGAGAGTCCACCTGCTGATGCAGGAGACACGGGTTCGTGCCCTGGTCTGGGAAGATCCCATATGCCACGGAGTGGCTGGCACTGTGAGACATGGCCGCTATGGGAGAGGCTACAACAGTGAGAGGCTGGCGTACTGCAAATAAATATATATATATATATATATATATATATATATATATATATATATATATATATATACACATACATATCTTGCATTTCTCTATTCCAAGATTTGGGGTCATCTTTTCTATCATTATTCTGAATTCTTTTTTAGGTAGACTGCCTATTTCCTCTTCATATTTTAGGTCTGGTTGGTTTTTACCTTGCTCCTTCAACTGATGTGTGTTTTCTGTCTTCCCATTTTGCTTATCTTACTGTGCTTGGGGTCTCCTTTTTGCAGGCTGCTGGTTCTGAGTTCCCGTTGTTTTTGGTGTCTCTCCCCAGTGGCTAATGTTGGTTCACTGGGTTGTATATATTTTCTGGTGGAGGGATCTAGTGCCTGTGTTCTGGTTGATGAGGCTGGATATTGTCTTTCTGCTGGGCTGGTCCACGTCCAGTGATGTGTTTGGGGATGTCTGTGGCCTTATTATGATTTTAGGCAGCATCATTGCTAGCAGATGGGGCTGTGTTCCTGTGTTGCTAGTTGTTTGGCATATGGTGTCCAGCACTGTAGCTTGCTGGTTGTTGAGGGAAGCTGGGTGTTGGCGTTGAGATGGAGATCTCTGAGAGATTTTCACTGTTTGATATTACATGGATCTGGGAGGTCTCTTGTGGACCAGTGTCTTGAAGTTGGCTCTCCCACCTCAGTGGCACAGCCCTGTCGCCTGGCTGGAGCACCAAGAGACTGTCTTCCATACGGCTCAGAATAAAAGGGAGAAAATATAGAAAGAAAGAAAGAAAGAAAGAAAGAAAGAAAGAAAGAAAGAAAGAAAGAAAGAAAGAAAGAAAGAAAGAAAGAAAGAAAAAAGAAAGAAAGATTGATGATAAAATAAAATAAGATAAAATAAAATAATAAAAATAATTATTAAGAAAAAATTTACAAAAGTAAAAACAACAACAACAACAAAAAAAACGGACAGAAAGAACCCTAGGGCAAATGGTGAAAGCAAAGCTATACAGACAAAATCTCACACAGAATCATACACATACACACTCACCAAAATCAGAAAAGGGGAAAAAATAATCTCTCTTGCTCGCAAAATCCACCTACTCAAATTGGGATGATTTATTGTCTATTCAATTATTCCACAGATGCAGGGTACATCAATTGATTGTGGAGCTTTAATCCACTACTTCTGAGGCTGCTGGAAGAAATTTCTCTTTCTCGTCTTTGTTCACAGAGCTCCCAGGGTTCAGGTTTGGATTTGTCCCCGCCTCTGTTTAGGTCGCCTGAGGGTGCCTGCACTTCCCTCAGACAGGAAAGGGTTAAAGGAGCCACCGATTTGGGGGCTCTGGCTCACTCAGGCTGGAGGGAGGGAGGCGTACGGATGCAGGGTGAACCTCCAGCTGCAGATGCTGGCGTGACGTTGCAGGAGCTGGAGGCATGCCGTACATTCTCCCAGGGAAGTTTTCCCTGGATCATGGGACCTTGGCAGTGGCGGGCTGCACAGTCTCCCAGGAGGTGAGGTGGGGGTAGTTACCTGTGCTCACAGACTGGCTTCTTGGTGGCTGCAGCAGCAGCCTTAGCATCTCATGCCCGCCTCTGGGATCTGGGCTGATAGACGTGGCTTGTGCTGGTCCCTGGAGCTGTTTTAAGCAGCGGTCTTAATCCTCTCTCCTCGCACACCAGGAAACAAAGAGGCAAGAAAATGTCTCTTGTCTCTTCGGCAGCTCCAGACTTTTCCCGCACTCCCTCCTGGCTAGCCGTGGCACAATAACCCCTTCAGGCTGTGTTCATGCCACCAAATCCAGTCATCTCCCTGGGATCTAAACTCCCGTCCCGGTGGCTGAGCAGACAAGCCTCTCAGGCTGTTGAGTGCTGGTCGGTACTGATACTCTGTGCGGGAATCTCTCCGCTTTGCCCTCTGCACCCCTGTTGCTATGCTTCCTCCGTGGCTTTAAAGCTTTCCCCCTCCGCCACGTGCAGTCTCCACCCGTGAAAGGGCTTCTAGTATGTGGAAACATTTCCTCCTTCACAGCTCCCTCCCACTGCTGCAGGTCCCATCTCTATTCTTTTGTCTATGTTTATTCTTTTTTCTTTGGCCCTACCCAAGTATGTGGGGAGTTTCTTGCCTTTTGGGAGGTTTGAGGTCTTCTGCCCATGTTCAGTGTGTGTTCTATAGGAGGAGTTCCACGTGTAGATGTATTTCTGATGTATCTGTGGGGAGGAAGGCAATCTCCTCATCCTACTCTTCCACCATCTTCTACTGTCTCTGGCTTTTGTTTGTTAGAAGATTTAAAATCACAGTTTCAATGTCATTACTTGTGATTGGTCTGTTCATATTTTCTGTTTCCTCCTGGTTCAGTCTTGGAAGGTTATAACTTTCTAAGAACTTGTCTATTTCTTCCAGGTTGTCCATTTTATTGGCATAGAGTTGCTTGTAGTAGTCTCTAAGGACGCTTTTTATTTCTGTGGTGTCTGTTGTAATTTCTCCGTTTTCATTTCTAATTTTATTGATTTGAGTCCTCTCCCTCTTTTTCTTGATGAGTCTGGCTAATGGTTTATCCATTTTGTTTATCTTCTCAAAGAACCAGCTTTTAGTTTTATTGATCTTTGTTTCTATTGCATTTATTTCTGCTCTGACTTTGATGATTTGTTTCCTTCTGCTAACTTTGGGTTTTGTTTGTTCTTCTTTCTCTAGTTCCTTTAGGTATAAGGTTAGATTGTTTACTTGAGATTTTTCTTGTTTCTTGAGGTAGGTTGTATAGCTATAACCTTCCCTCATAGACCTACTTTTTCTGAATCCCATAGGTTTTGGATCATCGTGTTTTCATTGTCATTTGTCTCTAGGTATTTTCTGATTTTCTCTTTGATTTCTTCAGTGATCTCTTGGACATTTAGTAACGTATTGTTTAGTCTCCATGTGTTTGTGTTTTTTTATGTTTTTATTCCCTGTAGTTCATTTTTAATCTCATACCATTGTGGTCAGAAAAGATGCTTGATATGATTTCAGTTTTCATAAATTTACTGAGGCTTGATTTGTGACCCAAGATGTGATCTATCCTGGAGAATGTTCCATGCGCACTTGAGAAGTCTAATCTGCTGTTTTTGGATGGAATGACCTATAAATAACAATTAAATCTATCTGGTATATTATGTAACTTAAAGCTTCTCTTTTCTTATTTATTTTCATTTTGGATGATCTGTCTATTGGTGTAAGTGAGGTGTTAAATTCCCACACAATTTTTGTGTTCCTGTTGATTTCCTCTTTTATAGCTGTTAGCAGTTGCCTTATACGTTGAGGTGCTCCTATGTTGGGTGCATATGTATTTATAATTGTTATATCTTCTTCTTGGATTGATCCCTTGATCATTCAGTAGTGTCCTTCCTTGTCTCTTGTAACATTCTTTATTATAATATCTATTTTATCTGGTATGAGTATAGCTACTCCAGCATTCTTTTGATTTCTGTTGGCATGGAATATCTTTTTCCATCTCACTTTCAGTCTGTGTGTTTACCTTGGTCTGAAGTGGGTCTCTAGTAGACAGCACATATATGGGTCTTGTTTTTGTATCCATTCAGCAGGCTGGTGTCTTTTGGTTGGAGCATTTAATCCACTCACGTTTAGGGTAATTATCAATATGTATGTTCCTTTTACCATTTTCCTAATTGTTTTGGGTTTGTTTTTGTACATCCTTTTCTTCTATTGTGTTTCCCACTTAGAGAAGTTGCTTTAGCATTTGTTGTAGATCTGGTTTGGTGGTGCTGTATTCGCTTAGCTTTTGCTTGTCTATAAAGCTTTTGATTTCACCTTCGAATCTGAATGAGATCCTTGCAGGGTAGAGAAATCTTGGTAGTAGGTCCTTCCCTTTCATTCCTTTAAGCATATCATGCCACCCCTTCTGGCTTGTAGAGTTTCTGCTGAGAAATCAGCTGTTAACCTTATGGGAGTTCCCTTGTATGTTATTCATCATTTTTCCCTTGCTGCTTTCAATAATTTCTCTTTGTCTTTAATTTTTGCCAATTTAATTACTATGTTTCTCCTAGGTGTGTTTCTCCTTAGGTTTATCCTGTATGGGACTTGCTGTGCTTCCTGGACTTGGATGCCCATTTCCTTTCCCATGTTAGGGAAGTTTTCGACTATAATATATGCTACTATACATAAAGAATCCTAAAAAATGCCACCAGAATTGTACTAGAGCTAATCAATGAATTTAGTAAAGTTGCACAGTACAAAATTAATGCACAGAAATCTCTTTCATTCCTACACACTAATGATGAAAAATCTGAAAGATAAATTAAAGAAACATTCCCATTTACCATTACAACACAAAAAACAGAATACCTAGGAATAAACCTACTGAGGGAGACAAAAGACTTGTATGAAGAAAACTATGAGACACTGATGAAAGAAATTAAAGATGATACCAACAGATGGAGACATATACCATGTTCTTGGATTAGAAGAATCAATATTGCAAAAATGAATATACTACCCAAAGCAATCTACAGATTCAATGTAATCCCTATCAAATTACGAGTAGCATTTTTTACGGAACTAGAACAAATCATCTTAAAATTTGTATGGAGACACAAAAGATCCTGAATAGCCAAAGCAGTCTTGAGGGAAAAAATCGGAGCTGGAGGAATCAGACTCCCAGTCTTCAGACTATACTACAAAGGTACAGTAATCAAGACAACATGGTACTGTCAGAAAAATGAAACATAGATCAGTGGAACAAGACAGAAAGCCCAGAGATAAACCATGCACCTATGGTCAACTAATCTATGACTACAGAGGCAAAGATATACACTGGAGAAAAGAAAGTGTCTTCAATAAGTGGAGCTGGAAAAATTGGACAGCTACATGTAAAAGAATGAATTTAGAACACTCCCTAACACCACACACAAAAATAAACTCAAAATGGATTGAAGACTTAAATGTAAGACCGTACAATAAAAAACTCTTAGAGGAAAACTTAGAAAGAATGCTCTTTGACATAAATCACAGAAAGATCTTTTTTGATCCACCTACTTGAGTAATGGAAATAAAAACAAAAATTAAAAATGCGGGCTTCCCTGGTGGCACAGTGGTTGAGGGTCTGCCTGCCGATGCAGGGGACACAGGTTCGTGCCCCGGTCTGGGAGGATCCCACATGCCACAGAGAGGCTAGGCCCGTGAGCCATGGCCACTGAGCCTGTACGTCCAGAGCCTGTGCTCCACAATGGGAGAGGCCACAACATGAGAGGCTCGCATACCAAAAAAAAAAAAAAAAAAAGGACCTAATGAAACTTCAAAGCTTTTGCATAGCAAAGGAAACCATAAACAAGACAAAAAGACAACCCTCAGAATGGGAGAAAATATTTGCAAATGAATCAACAGACAAAGGATTAATCACCAAAATGTATAAACAGCTCATGCAGCTCAATACTAAGAAACAAACAACCAAATCCAAAAATGGACAGAAGTCCTAAATAGACATTTCTCCAAAGAAGACATACACATGGCCAAGAAGCACATGAAAAGCTGCTTAACGTCACTAATTATTAGATAAATGAAACCAAAACTACAATTAGGTATCACCTCACACCAGTTAGAATGTGCATCATCAGAAAATCTACAAACAACAAATGCTGGAGAGGGTGTGGAGAAAAGGAAACCCTCTTGCACTGTTGGTGGGAATGTAAATTGATAGAGCCACTATGGAGAACAGTATGGAATTCCTTCAAAAAACTAAAAATAGAATTACCATATGACCCAGCAATCCCACTACTGTACATATACCCAGAGAAAACCATAATTCAAAAAGACACATGCATCCCAATGTTCATTGCAGCACTATTTACAATAGCCAGGTCATGGAAGCAACCTAAATGCCCATCAACAGACAAATGGATAAAGAAGTTGTGGTACATATATACAATGGAATATTACTCAGCTGTAAAACGGAACATAATTTAGTCATATGTTGAGATGTGCATGGATCTAGAGACTGTCATACAGAGTGAAGTAAGTCAGAAAGAGAAAAACAAATATCGTATATTAATGCATGTATGTGGAACCTAGAAAAATGGTACAGGTGAACCTGTTTTCAGGGCAGAAGTTGAGACACAGATGTAGAGAACAAAAGTATGGACACCAATGGGGGAAAATTGCCCTGGGTTGGGGATGGTGGTGTGTTGAATTGGGCAATTAGGATTGACATGTACACACTGATGCATATAAAATTGATGACTAATAGGAACCTGCAGTACAAACAAACAAACAAACAAACAAAACAACTAATACTAAACTTTCTTTGGGTTGTTTGTATGGAAATATGTTAATATAAATGTTTCAGAAATTACATGAAATTTCTGAAAATTTTACATGTTCTGGTATAATGTTATAAGTCATAATTCTAGTTATTACTTTAAAATGTATATCTCAGAAATAACTAAATTTCCTTGTCAATTGCATTATTATGAACTTTCATGAAATCTTTAACCATGGTCATTTTTAAGTCTTTTGTCATTTACAGACAGGTCTGGGTGTACTCTGATGCTTTTGCAAATATGTCCCTATAAAAGGGTTTCATCTGAAAGGAATTCATGGAAAAGACTCTGACAAGTACAGGTTTCTGGTAACTGACTATACTGCTGAACTGAATGAATAAGCATTTTCATAACTCAAATGGAAAACTGATGAACTTATAAAAGTGCTAACAAAAGAACAAGATGAAAAAAAATTAATTACATGGGACTGAGTGAACTGACGCAGATGATTATAATTTTGTGACTTTCTGTTTGAATATAAAAAAAAAAGTGAGGGGACTTCCCTGGTGGTGCAGTGGTTAAGAATCCGCCTGCCAATGCAGGGGACACGGGATTGAGCCCTGGTGCAGGAAGATCCCACATACTGCAGAGCAACTAAGCCTGTGCATCACAACTACTGAGCCTGCACTCTAGAGTCCACGAGCCACAACTACTGTGCACACGTGCCACAACTACTGAAGCTCGTGCACCTATAGTCCACGCTCTGCATCAAGAAAGGCCACCACAATGAGAACCCTGCACACCACAATGAAGAGTAACCCCCACTTGCCACAACTAGAGAATGCCTGCACATGGCAACAAAGACCCAAGGCAGCCAAAAATAAATAAATAAATTTATTAAAAGATTTTCTTACTTTTGCCCTTTAAAAAATTTAAAGTATCTTACTGTATTTTATGTATCTTTAAAAGAATACATAAAATAAATAAATGTAAGTATCAAAAAAAATTGGTGGAAGACGATGTGGCACATATATACAATGGAATATTACTCAGCCATAAAGTGAAATGAAATTGAGTTATTTGTAGAGAAGTGGATGGAACTAGAGTCTGTCATACAGAATGAAGTATGTCAGAACGAGAAAAACAAATACCATATGCTGACACATATGTATGGAACCTAAAAAAAATGCTTATGAAGAACCTAGGGGCAGGACAGGAATAAAGACACAGATGTAGAGAATGGACTTGAGGACACAGGGAGGAGGAAGGGTAAGCTGGCATGAAGTGAGAGAGTGGCATGGACTCATATATACTACTAAATATAAAGTAGATAGCTAGTAGGAAGCAGCCGCATAGCACAGGTAGATCAGTTTGGTGCTTTGTGACCACTTAGAGGGGTGGAATAGGGAGGGTTGAGAGGGAGACATAAGACAGAGGAGATACGGGGATATATGTATGTGTAAAGCTGATTCATGTTTTTATAAAGCAGAAACTAACACACCATTGTAAAGCAATTATACTTCAGTAAATATGTTTTAAAAAAGTAAGACCTAAATAGACATTTCACCAAAGAAGACATACAGATGGCCAAGTGGCACATGAAAAGATGCTCAACATCACTAATTATTAGAGAAATGCAAATCAAAGCTCCAATGAATTATCACCTCACACCAGTTAGAATGGGCATCATAAGAAAATCTACAAACAATAAATGCTGGAGAGAATGTGGAGAAGAGGGAACCCTCCTGCAGTGCTGGTGGGAATGTAAGTTGATACAAGCACTATGGAGAATAGTATGGAGGTTCCTTAAGAAACTAAAAATAGAATTACTATATGACTCAGCAGTCCCACCTCTGGGCATATACCATAAGAAAATCATAATTCAAAAAGAGTCATGCACCACAATGTTCATTGCAGCACTATTTACAATAGGCAGAACATGGATACAACCTAAGTGTCCATCGACTGATCAATGGATAAAGAAGATGTGGCACATATATACAATGGAATATTACTCAGCCATAAAATGAAATGAAATTGAGTTATTTGTCATGAGGTGGATGGACCAAGAGACTGTCATACCGAGTGCAACTAGTCAGAAAGAGAAAAACAAATACCATATGCTATCACATATATATGGAATCTAAAAAAAAAAAAAACATTCTGAAGAACCTATGTGCAGGACAGGAATAAAGATGCAGATGTAGAGAATGGACTTGAGGACACGGGGTGAGAATGGTAATCTGGGATGAAGTGAGACAGTAGCTTTGACATATATACACTAACAAATGTAAACTAGATAGCTAGTGGGAAGAAGCCACATAGAACAGGGAGATCAGCTCAGTGATTTGTGACCACCTAGAGGGTTGCAATTGGGAGGGTGGGTGGGAGACACAAGAGGGAGGGGATATGGGGATATATATATATATATATATACATATAGCTGATTCATTTTGTTATACAGCAGAAACTGACACAACATTTTTTTGTGTGTGTGTGGTATGCGGGCCTCTCACTGTTGTGGCCTCTCCCATTGCAGAGCACAGGCTCTGGATGCGCAGGCTCAACGGCCATGTCTCACGGGCCCAGCTGCTCCGCGGCATGTGGGATCATCCCGGACCAGGGCACGAACCCATGTCCCCTGCATCGGCAGGCAGACTCTCAACCACTGCACCACCAGGGAAGCCCAACACAACATTTTAAAGCAATTATACTTCAATAAAGATGTTTATAAAAAGAAACACAGGCACTCCAATATTCATTGCAGCAAGATTACAATAGCAACCTAAATGTCCATTGACAGACAAATGGATAAAGAAGATGTGGTACATATATACAATGGAATATTACTCAGCCATAAAAAGGAACAAAATTGGGTCATTTGTAGAGACGTGGATGGATCTAGAGACTCTCATACAGAGTGAAGTAGTCAGAAAGAAAAAAGCAAATATCATATATTAATGCATATATGTGGAATCTAGTAAAATGATACAAGTGAACTGGTTTGCAAGGCAGAAATGGAGACTCAGATCCAGAGAATAAATATATGGACACCAAGGGAGGAAGTGGCAGATGGGATTGACATATATACTCTAATATGTATAAAATAGATAACTAATGAGAACTGTTATATAGCACAGGGAGTTCTGCTTCACTATACTGTACAGTAGAAAGAAACCAACATTGTAAAACAACTATACACCCCAAAAAATAATTTTTAAAGCCGTAATAAATGCACAAACTTTAATCCAACAAGTACCACTCCTAGGCATTTTCCATAAGGAATAAGTAGACAAGTATTCAAGAATGTTTTATTATTTTTCATAAAATTGAAAACCTAATTGGGTTTTTAAACCTTACAAGGTTAATGTATTAATGTTATAATAAAAACTTTTAAGTGAGTCACCGTTTTAAAAAGCAGAAACTAACACACCATTATAAAGCAATTATACTCAAAAAACATGTTAATACATAAATAAATAAATAAATAAATAAATAAATAAATAAATAAAACAAGTACATCTTAGCACACTCAGGCAATGGAATAGTATGGAGTCATTAAAAATGATATAATCCAGTTGTTTTCAAGCACAGAATATATAATGGAAACATGAAGGGAACTTTTTTCAAGCTGCATGGATCATTCACCTATACAGTACACTATGGAGAATTGTTGATATATCTATCAGTGAATATATATTTATTGGCATGAAAGATGTTTATGATATATTATCTGGTAAATTAGTAGATATAATATAGTGTATTCAATAGTATTTCATTTTTAAAAATATTTCTCAATGAAAGCATTTTGTTCTGGTTGGGACTATTAGTCATGATGCCCTACTCCTCAATCAATAACTCTTGATTGTATAGGGATGAACATATATCCAGAGTCGACCCATCAGAATCCAACTATACTTTTCTAATTAAAGCTAAAGGGGAAGAGTTTCCTTTTTGCTTCATGGTTATGAAGGTAGAAATATGAAAGCCATAGTTGCCAGTGATCAAATCTAGACTTACTATATAGCTAATTAAATTTGATCTTAAGGTCTCCTTGTTTGTAAAACCCCTTGCAAAACTTTGAAAACAATGTTTTCACCTTATCCTATGTTGTGTAAGATTTGCAAAAGTTAGACATTTTTGTATTCTTTTCCTCAGAGATGGACTCCCAAATCATGTGAATTTCATGATCCGCAAAACCTCGTCCTTCCCTGGCCTGTGGGTTTAATTTTATCTTGGTAAAAGTAGCCTAAAAAAAGAAGTCAACATGTACAACACTGATGCTGTCCAGGGACACCGGAGGGTCCACAATTCCCTTTCAGGAGGGCCATGAGTTCAAAACAATTTTTGAAATAATTCTCAGATGTTATTGGTCACTTTCACTCTCATTCTCTTAGTAATATACAATGGAGTTTTCCAAAATCTACAGGATATGTAATGATGTCATATTCCTGACAGCTAATATAATGCATACTTGTGTATTATTTTTACTAAACAGATTTACTGAGGTTTAGCTGGCATATAATAAACTGCACATATTTCAAGTGTACAATTTGATTAGTCTTGACATGTACATACACCTGTGAAACTTCAATCAAGATAATGAATATATTCATCAGCCCTAAGTTTCCCCATGTCCATATATATATATATATATATATATATATATATATATATATATATACACATATATATAAAACAATCACTTTATACATATAACAATCACTTTTCTGTACACCTGAAACATTGTAAATAAACTATACTACAAGTGTAAAAAAGGAAATGTTTACAAAACTCAGTGACACTGAGATTGCTTCAACTAGAAGATTTGTCATTTTAGTTCTTCTATTTAGATTTAAGATCTCTGAAGTTAACGTTTGTATATGGTATGACATAAAGAATAAGGTTTGTAAACAGTTGTGGGCTCTTCACACCAGGTGCAAAGTCTGGCCCAAGTCCCCACCTGTCTCCCAGAGAAGCCAGGTAAGACAAATCGCACCAGGAGTGCCAGACTCCTCCGAGTCCCAGGGCTTTCCAGACAGCTATTAACCTGGGTATCAGACAGAACTGATTTCCACAACAAAAAGGAGGTAGCAGAGGTGGAAGACTGAGGGATGAAAGCCAGGTGGCTGACAGTATCTTGGTGATCTGGACGGGTGTCAGACCTGTGCCTCTGAGATGTGAGAGCTGAGTTTAGGATATTGTTCTACCAGAGACCTCTGAGCTCCACATAATATTAAATGGCGAAAGCTCTCCCAGAGATGGCAATCTCAACACTAAGACCCACCTCCAATCAATGACCAGCAAGCTACAGTGCTGGACAACCTATGCCAAACAACTAGCAAGACAGGAACACAATTCACCCATTAGCAGAGAGGCTGCTAAAAATCATGATAAGGTCACAGACACCCTAAAACACAGCACAGGAGGCAGTCCTACCCAGGAGAAAGACAAGATCCAGAATCATCCACCAGAAACAGGAAAAAACCATCCACCAGAAAGCCTAAACAACCCACTGAACCAACACTAGCCACTGGGGGCTGACACCAAAAACAACAGGAAATACAAACCTGCAGGCTGTGTAAAGGAGACCACAAACACAGTAAGTTAACCAAAATGAGAAGACAGAGAAACACACAGCAGATGAAGGAGTAAGGTAAAAAACCACCAGACCAAACAAATTAAGACTAAATAGGCAGTCTACCTGAAAAAGAATTCAGAGTAATGATAGTAAAGATGATCCAAAATCTTGGAGAGAGAATGGAGAAAATACAAGAAAAGTTTAACAAGGGCATAGAAGAACTAAAGAGCAAACAAACCGTGATGGACAACACAATAAATGAAATTAAAAATTCTCCAGAAGGAATCAATAGCAAAATAACTGAGGCAGAAAAAGATAAGTGACCTGGAAGATAAAAGGGTGGGAATAACTATGGCAGAGAGGAATAAAGAAAAGAGACTGAAAGGAATTGAGGACAGTCTCAGAGACCTCTGGGACAACATTAAATGAACTAACATTTGAATTATACAGGTCTCATAAGAAGAAGAGAAAAAGAAAGGGACTGAGAAAATATTTGAAGAGATTATAGCTGAAAACTTCCCTAATATGGGAAAGGAAGTAGTCAATAAAGACCAGGAAGCACAGAGAGTCCCATACAGGATAAATCCAAGGAGAAACACGCCAAGACACATATTAATCACATGATCAAAAATTTAAAACGAAGAAAAAATATTAAAAGCAGCAAGGGAAAAAAATAAATAACATACAAGAAAATCCCCATAAGGTTAACAGCTGATCATTCAGCAGAAATTCTGAAAGCCAGAAAGGAGTGGCAGGACATATTTAAAGTGATGAAAGGGAAGAACCTGCAACCAAGATTACTCTACCCAGCAAGGATCTCATTCAGATTCGACAAATACACTAAAACCTTTAAAAATAAGCAAAAGCTAAGAGAATTCAGCAACAACAAAAAAAAACCACCTCTACAGCAAATACTAAAGGAACTTCTCTAGGCAGGAGACACAAGAGAAGGAAAAGACCTACAAAAATAAACCCAAAACAATTAAGAAAATGGCAATAAGAATATACATATTGATAATTACCTTAAATGTAAATGGATTAAATGCTCCAACCAAAAGATATAGACTGGCTGAATGGATACAAAAACAAGATCTGAATATATGCTGTCTACAAGAGGCCCACTTTAGAGGTAGGGACACATACAGACTGAAGGTGAGGGGATGGAAAAAGATATTCCATGTAAATGGAAATCAAGAGCTGGAGTAGCAATTCTTATATCAGGGAAAATAAACTTTAAAACAAAGACTATTACAAGATACAAAGAAGACACTACATAATGATCAAGGGATCAATCCAAGAAGAAGACATAAAATTGTAAATATTTATGCACCCAAAATACGAGCAGCACAATACATAAGGCAAATACTAACAGCCATAAAAAGGGAAATAGACAGAAACACAATCATAGCAGGGGACATTAACACCACACTTTCACCAATGGACAGATCATCCAAAATGGATATAAATAAGGAAACACAAGCTTTACATGACACATTAAAGAAGATGGACTTAATTGACATTTATAGGACATTCCATCCAAAGACAACAGAATACACTTTCTTCTCAAGTGCTCATGGAACATTCTCCAGGATAGATAATATCCTGGGTCACAAAGCAAGCCTTGGCAAATTTAAGAAAATTGAAATCATATCAAGTATCTTTTCAAACCACAATATTATAAGAGTAGATATCAATTACAGGAAAAAATCTTTAAAAAATAGAAACACATTGAGGCTAAAATATACACTACTAAATAACCAAGAGATCACTGAAGAAACCAAAGAGGAAATCAAAAAACACCTAGAAACAAATGACAATGAAAACACGATGACCCAAACCTATGGGATGCAGCAAAAGCAGTTCTAAGAGGGAAGTTTATAGCCATACAATCTTACCTCAAGAAACAAGAAATATGTCAAGAAAACAACCTAAACTTACACTTAAAACAAGTAGAGAAAAAAGAAAAAAAAAAACAACCCAAAGTTAGCAGAAGGAAAGAAATCATAAAGATCAGATCAGAAATAAATGAAAAAGAAGAGAAGGAAAGAGTAGCAAAGATCAATAAAACTAAAAGTGGGTTCTTTGACATGATAAACAAAATTGATAAACCATTAGCCAGATTCATCAAGAAAAAAAGAGAGAAGACTCAAATCAATAGAATTAGAAATGAAAAAGGAGAAGTTTCAATAGACATCACAGAAATACAAAGCATCCTAGGAGACTACTACAACCAAATCTATGCCAATAAAATGGACACTCTGGAAGGAATGGACAAATTCTTAGAAAAGCACAACCTTCGGAAAATGAACCAGGAAGAAACAGAAAATATAAACAGACCAGTCACAAACACTGAAATTGAAACTGTGATTAAAAACCCTCCTACGGGGGCTGGGAGCTGAGGCTTGGGCTTCGGTCAGAGCGCAGGGAGAGTACTGGTGTTGGCAGTGTGAACACAGCCTGCAGGGGGTTAGTGCACCACAGCTAGCTGGGAGGCAGCCTCGGGAAAATTCTGGACCTGCCGAAGAGGCAAAAGACTTTTTCTTCCCCCTTTGTTTCCTAGTGTGCAAGGAGAGGGGATTAAGAGTGCTGCTTAAAGGAGCTCCAGAGACGAGCGCGAGCTGCAGCTAAAAGTGCGGACCGCAGAGACAGGCATGAGAGGATAAGGCTGCTGCTGCCGCCACCTAGAAGACTGTGTGTGAGCACAGGTCACTATCCACACACACCCTTCCAGGGAGCCTGTACAGCCCGCCACTGCCAGGGTCCCAGGATGCAGGGAAAACTTCCCCAGAGAATGCACATCATGCCTCAGGCTGGTGCAACGTCCCACTGGCCTCTGCCACCACAGGCTCGACACGCATCTGCACGCTTCCACCCCCTGGACTGAGTGATCCAGAGTCCCCAACGCAGCTGCTACTTTAAACCCATCTGATCTGAGCAAAACACAGATGCCCTCCGGCGACCTACACCCAGAGGCAGGGAAAAATCCAAAGGTGAGACCGGAAGCAGTGTGAACAAAGAAGAGAAAGGGAAATCTCTCCTAGCAGCCTCAGAAGCAGCGGATTAAAGCTCCACAATCAACTTGATGTACCCTGCATCTGTGGAATACATGAATAGACAATGAATCACCCCAAATTGAGGAGGTGGACTTTGAGAGCAAGATTTATTATTTTTTCCCCTTTTCCGCTTTTTGTGAGTGTGTATGTGTATGCTCCTGTGTGAGATTTTGTCGGTATAGCTTTGCTTCCACCATTTGTCCTAGGGTCCTATCCGTCCATTTTTTTGTTTGTATTTTCCTTTTTAAAAACATTTTTTTCTTAATAATTATTTTTTATTTTAATAACTTTATTTTATCTTACTTTATTTTATTTTATATTCTAATTTTCTTTCTTTCTTTCTTAACTTCCTTCCCTCCTTCCTTCCCTCCTTCTATCCTTCTTTCCTTCCTTCCTTCCTTCCTTTCTTCTTTCCTTCTTTCCATCTTTCTTTCTTCTTTCTTTCTTTCTTTCTACTTTTTCTCCCTTTATTCTGAGTCATGTGGATGAAAGGCTCTTGGTGCTGGAGCCAGCAGTCAGTGCTGTGCCTCTGAGGTGGGATACCTAACTTCAGGACACTGGTCCACAAGAGACCTCCCAGCTCCACATAATATCAAATGGCGAAAAACTCCCAGAGATCTCCATATCAACACCAGCACCCAGCTTCACTCAAGGACCAGCAAGCTACAGTGTTGGACACCCTATGCCAAACAACTAGCAAGACAGGAACACAACCACACCCATTAGCAAAGAGGCTGCCTAAAATCATAGTAAGTTCACAGAAACCCCAAAACACATGACCAGACGTGAATCTGCACACCAGAAAGAGAAGATCCAGGCTCATCCAGCAGAACGCAGGCACTAGCCCCCTCCACCAGGAAGCCTACACAACCCACTGAACCAACTTTAGCCATGGGGACAGACGCAAAAAACAACAGGAACTATGAACTTGCAGCCTGCAAAAAGGAGACCCCCAAACACAGTAAGAGAAGCAAAATGAGAAGGCAGAAAAACACACAGTAGATGAAGGAGCAAGATAAAAACCCACCAGACCTAATAAATGAAGAGGAAATAGGCGGTCTATCTGAAAAATAATTCAGAATAATGATAGTAAAGATGATCCAAAATCTTGGAAATAGAATAGACAAAATGCAAGAACCATTTAACAAGGACCTAGAAGAACTAGAGGTGAAACAAGCAATGATGAGGAGCACAATAAATGAAATTAAAACTACTCTAGAAGGGATCAATAGCAGAATAACTGAGGCAGAAGAACGGATAAGTGACCTGGAAGATAAAATAGTGGAAATAACTAGTGCAGAGCAGAATAAAGAAAAAAGAATGAAAAGAACTGAGGACAGTCTCAGAGACATCTGGGACAACATTAAGTACAACAACATTCGAATTATAGGGGTTCCAGAAGAAGAAGAGAAAAAGAAAGGGACTGAGAAAATATTAAAAGAGATTATAGTTGAAAACTTCGCTAATATGGGAAAGGAAATAGTTAATCAAGTCCAGGAAGCACAGGGAGTCCCATACAGGATAAATCCAAGGAGAAATATGCAAAGACACATATTAATCAAACTGTCAAAAATTAAATACAAAGGAAACATATTAAAAGAAGCAAGGGAAAAACAACAAAAAACACCCACGGGAATCCCCATAAGGTAATCAACTGATCTTTCAGAAGAAACACTGCAAGCCAGAAGGGAGTGGCAAGATATATTTGAAGCGATTAAAGGGAAAAAACTACAACCAAGATTACTATAACCAGCAAGTATCTCACTCAGATTTGATGAAGAAATTAAACCTTTTACAGACAAGAAAAAGCTGAGAGAGTTCAGCACCACCAAACCAGCTTTACTACGAATGTTAAATGAACTTCTCTTGGCAAGAAACAAAAGAAAAGAAAAAGACCTACAGTAACAAACCCAAAACAATTAAGAAAATGGGAATAGGAACACACATATAGAAAATTACCATAAATGTAAATGGACTAAATGCTCCCACCAAAATACACAGATTGGCTGAATGGATATAAAAACAAGACCCATATATGCTGTCTACAACAGACCCACTTCAGACCTAGAGACACATACAGACTGAAAGTAATGGGATGGAAAAAGATATTCCATGGAAATGGAAACCAAAAGAATGCTGGAGTAGCAAATCTCATATCAGACAAAATAGACTATAGAATACAAACTATTAGAAGAGACAAAGAAGGACACAATGTAATGATCAAGGGATCGATCCAAGGAGAAGGTATAACAATTGTTAATATTTATGCACCCAACATAGGAGCCCCTCAATACATAAGGCAAATACTAACAGCCATAAAAGGGGATATCGACAGTAACACATTCATAGTTGGGGACTTTAACACCCCACTTTCACCAATGGAGAGATCATCCAAAATGAAAATAAATAACGAAACACAAGCTTTAAATTATACATTAAACAGGATGGACTTAATTGATATTTATAGGACATTCCAACCAAAAACAACAGAATACACATTTTTCTCAAGTGCTCATGGATTATTCTCCAGGATTGACCATATCTTGGGTCACAAATCAAGCCTTGGTAAATTTAAGAAAATTGAAATTGTATCAAGTATATTTTCTGGCCATAACGCTATGAGACTAGATATCAATTACAGGAAAAGATCTGTAAAAAAAATACGAACACATGGAGGCTAAACAATACACTACTTAATAACGAGCTGATCACTGAAGAAATCAAAGAGGAAATCAAAATATACATAGAAACAAATGACAATGGAGACACAACGACCCAAAACCTATTGGATGTAGAAAAAGCAGTTTTAAGAGGGAAGTTTATAGCAACACAACCCTATCTTAAGAAACAGGAAACATCTCAGATAAATAACCTAACCCTGCACTTAAAGCTATCAGAGAAAGAAGAACAAAAAAACCCAAAGTTAGCAGAAGGAAAGAAATCATAAAGATTAGATCAGAAATAAATGAAAAAGAAATGAAGGAAATGATAGCAAAGATCAAGAAAACTAAAACCTGTTTTTTTCAGAAGATAAACAAAATTGATATACGGTTAGCCAGACTCATCAAGAAAAAAAGGGAGAAGACTCAAATCAATAGAATTAGAATTGAGAAAGGAGAAGTAACAACTGTCATAGTAGATATACAAAAGATCATGAGAGATTACTACAAGCAACTCTATGCCAGTAAAATGGACAACCTGGAAGAAATGGACAACTTCTTAGAAATGCACAACCTGCCAAGACTGAATCAAGAAGAAATAGAAAATATGAAGAGACAAATCACAAGCACTGAAATTGAAACTGTGATTAAAAATCTTCCAACAAACAAAAGCCCAGGATAAGATGGCTTCACAGGCAAATTCTGTCAAACATTTATAGAAGAGCTAACACCTATCCTTCTCAAACTCAACCAAAATATAGCAGAGGCAGGAACACTCCCAAACTCATTCTACGAGGCCACCATCACGCTGACACTAAAACCAGACAAGGATGTCACAAAGAAATAAGACTACAGGCCAATATCACTGATGAAGATAGATGCAAAAGTCCTCAACAAAATACTAGCAAACAGAATCCAACAGCACATTGAAAGGATCATACACCATGATCAAGTGGGGTTTATTCCAGGAATGCAAGGATTCTTCAATATATGCATATCAATAAACCTGATATACCATATTAACAAATTGAAGGAGAAAAACCATATGATCATCTCAATAGATGCAGAGAAAATTTTTGACAAAATTCAACACCAGTTTATGATTAAAAAAACCCTCCAGAAAGTAGGCCTAGAGGGAACTTCCCTCAAATAATAAAGGCCATATATGACAAACACACAGCCAACATCGTCCTCAGTGGTGAAAAACTGAAACCATTTCCACTAACATCAGGAACAAGACAAGATTGCCCACTCTCACTACTCTTATTCAACATTGTTTTAGAAGTTTTAGCCACAACAATCAGAGAATAAAAGGAAATAAAAGCAATCCAAATCAGAAAAGAAGAAGTAAAGCTGTTATTGTTTGCAGATGGCATGATACTATAAAAAGAGAATCCTAAAGATGCTACCAGAAAACTACTAGAGCTAATCAATGAATTTAGTAAAGTAGCAGGATACAAAATTAATGCACAGAAATCTCTGGCATTCCTATACACTAATAATGAACAATCTGAAAGTGAAATCAAGAAAACACTCCCATTTACCATTGTAACAAAAAGAATAAAATATCTAGGAATAAACCTACCTAAGGGGACAAAAGACCTGAATGCAGAAAATTATAAGATACTGATGAAAGATATTAAAGATGGGACAAACAGATGGAGAGATATACCATGTCCTTGGATTGGAAGAATAAACATTGTGAAAATGACTGTACTACCCAAAGCAACCTACAGATTCAATGCAATCTCTATCAAACTACCACTGGCATTTTTCACAGAACTAGAATAAAAAAGTTCACAATGTGTATGAAAACACAATAGACCCCAAATAACCAAAGCAATCTTGAGAACGAAAAACAGAGCTGGAGGAATCAGGCTCCCTGGCTTCAGAGTATACTACAAAGCTACAGTAATCAAGTCAGTATGGTACTGGCACAAGAACAGAAAGATAGATCAATGGAACAGGATAGAAAGCCCAGAGTAAACCAATGCACATATGGTCACCTTATCTTTGATAAAGGTGGCAGGAATGTACAGTGGAGAAAGGACAGCCTCTTCAATAAGTGGTGCTGGGAAAACTGGACAGGTACATGTAAAATTTGAGGTTAGATCACTCCCTAACACCATACACAAAAATAAGCTCAAAATGGATTAAAGACATAAACTTAAGGCAAGACATGATCAAACTCTTAGAGGAAAATATAGGCAGAACACTATGACATAAATCACAGCAAGATCCTTTTTAACCCATCTCCTAGAGAAATGGAAATAAAGACAAAAATAAACAAATGGGACCTAATGAAACTTCAAAGCTTTTGCACAGCAAGGGAAACCATAAACAAGACCAAAAGATAACCATCAGAATGGGAGAAAATATTTGCAAATGAACCAACTGACACAGGAGTAATCTCCAAAAATTACAAGCAGCTCATTCATCTCAGTAACAAGAAAACAAACAACCCAATCCAAAAATGGGCAGAAGACGTAAATAGACATTTCTCCAAAGAAGATATACAGACTGCCAACAAACACATGAAAGAATGCTCAACATCATTAATCATTAGACAAATGCAACTCAAAACTACAATGAGATATCATCTCACACCAGACAGAATGGCCCTCATGAAAAGATCTAGAAACTGTAAATGCTGGAGAGGGTGTGGGGAGAGGGGAACACTCTTGCACTGGTGTTGGGAATGTGAATTGGTACAGCCACTATGGAGAACAGTATGGAGGTTCTTTAAAAAACTACAAATAGAACTACCATATGCCACAGCAACCCCACTAGTGGGCCTATACCCTGAGAAAACCATAATTCAAAAGGAGTCATGTTCCAAAATGTTCATTGTAGCTCTATTTACAATAGCCTGGAGATGGAAACAACCTAGGTGTCCATCATCAAATGAATGGATAAAGAAGATGTGGCAAATATATACAATGGAATATTACTCAGCCATAAAAATAAACGAAATTGAGGTGTTTGTAATGAGGTGGATGGGCCTAGAGTTTGTCATACAGAGTGAAGTAAGTCAGAAGGAGAAAGACAAATACCATATGTAACACATATATAGAGAATTTAAGGAAAAAATGTCATGAAGACCCTAGGGGTAAGACAGGAAGAAAGACACAGACCTACTAGAGAATGGACTTGAGGCTATGGGGAGGGGTAAAGGTAAGCTGTGAGAAAGCGAGACAGTGGCATGGACATATATACACTACCCTACAAAAAATAGATAGCTAGTGGGAAGCAGCCCCATAGCACAGGGAGATCAGCTCGGTGCTTTGTGACCATTTAGAAGGGTGGAATAGGGAAGGTGGTAGGGAGGGAGATGAAAGAGGGAAGAGATATGGTAACATATGTTTATGTATAACTGATTGACTTTGTTATAAAGCAGAAACTAACACACCATTGTAAAGCAATTATACTCCAATAAAGATGTAAAAACGAAAAAAAAACCCTCCTCCAAACCAAATACAAGGACCAGGTGGCTCTACACACGAATTCTATCAAACATTTAGAGAAGAGCTAACAGCTATCATTCTCAAACTCTTCCAAAATATAGCAGAATGAGGAACACTCCCAAACTTATTCTATGAGGCCACAATCACCGTGATACCAAAACTAGATAAAGATGTTACAAAAGAAGAAAACTACAGGCCAATATCACTGATAAACATAGACGCAAAAATCCTCAACAAAATACTAGTAAACAAAGTCCAACAGCACTTTAAAATGATTATAAACCATGTTCAAGTGGGGTTTACCACAGGAATGCAAGTGTCCTTCAATATACGCAAATTAAACAATGTGATAAAACATATTAACAAATTGTATGATAAAAACCATATGATCATCTCAATAGATGCAGAAAAAGATTTTGACAAAATTCAATGCCCATTTATGATAAAACTTTCCAGAATGTAGACTTAGAGGGAACTTAACTCAACATAATAAAGGCCATGTATGACAAACTCACAACCAACATCGTTCTCAATGCTGAAAAACTGAAACCGTTTCCTCTAAGATAAGGAACAAGACAAGGTTTTCCACCCTCACCACTATTATTCAACATAGTTTTGGAAGTTCTAGTCGCAGAAATCAGAGAAGAAAAGAAATAAAAGGAATCCAAATTGGAAAAGAAGAAATAAAGCTGTTACTGTTTGCAGATGATATGATACTGTACATAGAGAATCCTAAATATGATACCACAACACTACTAGAGCTAATCAATGAATTTGGTCAAGTAGCAGGAAACAAAATTAATGCACAGAAATGTCTTGCATTCTTTTACACTAATAATGAAATATCTGAAAGAGAAATTAAAGAAACACTCCCATTTACCATTGCAACACAAAGAATAAAATATCTAGTAATAAACCTACGTAAGGAGACAAATGACCTGAATGCAGAAAGTTATAAGACACTGATGTAAGAAATTAAAGATGATACAAACAAATGGAAAGATAAACCATGCTCTTGGATTGGAAGAATCAACATTGTGAAATTGACTCTACTACCCAAAGCAATCTACAGATTCAATGCAATCCCAGCGAACTACCAATGGCATTTTTCAAAGAACTAGAACCAAAAATTTCTCAATTTGTATGGAAACAAAAAAGACCCCGAATAGCCAAAGCAATCTTGAGAAAGAAAAACGGATCTGGAGGAATCAGGTTCCCAGGCTTCAGAATATACTACAAAGCAATACTAATCAAAACAGTATGGTACTGTCACAAAAGGAAATATAGATCAGTGGAACCGGATTGAAACCCCAGAGACAAACCCATGCACCTATGCTCAATTTTTTTTTTCAGTACGTGGGCCTCTCACTGTTGTGGCCTCTCCTGTTGCAGAGCACAGGCTCCGGATTCACAGGCTCAGCAGCCATGGCTCACGGGCCTAGCTGCTCTGTGGCATGTGGGATATTCCTGGACCGGGCCACACACCCATGTCCCCTGAATTGGCAGGCGAACTCTCAACCACTGCGCCACCATGGAAGCCCAAGTCACCTTATTTTTGATAAAAGTGGCAAAAATGTACAGTGGAGAAAAGAGAGCCTCTTCAATAAGTGTTGCTGGGAAAAGTGGATTGCTACTTATTAAGGAATGAAATTAGAACACTCCCTAACACCATACACAAAAGTAAACTGAAATTGGATTAAAGACCTAAATGTAAGGCCAGACACTATAAAACTCTCACAGGAAAAGAGGAAGAACATTCTTTGACGTAAACCACAGGAAGATCTTTTTTGATCCACCTCTGAGAGTAATGGAAATAAAAAGAAAAATAAACAAATGGGACCTAATGAAACTTAAAAGCTTTTGCACAGATAAGGAAACCATAAACAAGACGGAAAGACAACCCTCAGAATGGGATAAAATATTTGCAAATGAAGCAACTAACAAAGGGTTCATCTCCAAAATTTTCAAGCAGCGCATACAGCTCAATATCAAAAAAAACACAAACAACCCAATCCAAAAATGGGCAGAAGACCTAAATAGACATTTCTCTAAAGAAGATATACAGATCACCAACAAAGACATGAAAGGATGCTCAACATCACTAACCTTTAGAGAAATGCAAATCAAAACTACAATGAGGTATCTCCTCACACCTGTCAGAATGGCCATCAGCAAAATATCTACAAACAGTAAATGCTGGAGAGAGTGTGGAGAAAAGGGAACCCTCTTTCACTGCTGGTTGGAATGTAAATTGATACAGCCACTATGGAGAACAGTATGGAAGTTCCTTAAAAGGTAAAAATAGTACTACCATACGACCCAGGAATACCACTACTGGACATATACCCTGAGAAAAGCATAATTCAAGAAGAGTCATGTACCACAATATTCACTGCAGCTGTATTTACAATAGCCAAAATATGGAAGCAACCTATGTGTCCATTGACAAATGAATGTGTAAAGAAATGTGGCACATATATACAATGGGATATTACTCAGCCATAAAAAGAAATGAAAGCGAGTTATTTGTAGTGAGTTGGATGGACCTAAAGTCTGTCATACAGAGTGAAGTAATTCAGAAAGGGAATAACAAATGCCATATGCTAAGACATATATATGGAATCTAAAAAAAAAAAAAAAAGGTTCTGAAGAGCCTAGGGGCAGAGTCAGGAATAAAGAGTCAGATGTAGAGAATGGACTTGAGGACATGGGGAAGGGGAAGGGTAAGCTGGGATGAAGTGAGACAGTGGCATGGACTTATATATACTAACAAATGTAAAATAGATAGCTAGTGGGAAGCAGCCACATAGGACAGCAAGATCAGCTTGATGCTTTTTGACCACCTAGAGGGGTGGGATATGGGGGGTGGGAAGGAGACAGAAGAGTGAGAAGATATGGGGATTTATGTATATGCATAGCTGATTCACTTTGTTATAAAGCAGAAACTAACACACTATTGTAAAACAATTATACTTCAATAAATATGTTAAAAGAAAAATAGCAGGTGGATGGCCCTTCAGTTTATGGAAGTTTCTGGATCTTCCAGAGGCTGGGGAGTTTACCTTTTCCTTGAAGTCCATGAGATTCATTAATATCTTTTTAATAAATGCCATCATTGTGTAAAAAAACCATCATGAGGTTTACTGTTCTCATTTATTTTAATAAATTTGTTGAAAGGTATATATTTTCCTTTTGGATTACCTCGGCTACTTAAGTTGGAAAACAATTGACCATATACATGTTGATCTATTTCCGGACTCTCCATTCTGTTCCATTGATTTATACATTGACATTTACACCAACACCACATTTTCTTGTTTATTGTAGCTTTAAAATAAGTTTGAAATCAGGTAGTGTAAATCCTCAAATTTGCTCCTCATTTTCAAAATTGCTTGGCTATTCTACGTTTTCTGATTTCCATGTAAATTTTAGGACCAGCTCATGAAATGTTATTTAAAAAAACAACAACCCTGCTGCGATTTTGGTTTGGATTGCTCTGAATCTATTGATCAATTTAGGGAGATATGTCAACTTAACAAGCAATATTGAATGCTCCAATACAAAAGCATAGTATAGTCATTTAGATCTTCCTTAATTCCTCCTAGTGATGTCTTTTAATTTTGTCATCAGGTCTTGCACATCTTTTGTCAAAATTTTCTTTAATTATATAACATGTGTGATAGTATTATAATTGGTAGTGATTTTTTAAATTTATATTTCAGAGTTTCCATTGCTGCATTAGAGAAATACAATTAATATTTGTATCTTGTGAGCTTGCTAAGGTCAATTCTTAGTTATAGTAATGTTTTTAAAAAGTCCGTAGGAATTTCTAAGTAGACAATCAGATCATCTATGAATAAAAAAATTTTACTTCTTCCTTTCCAGCTTGTTTGGCTCTTATTTCTTTTTTTATTGCACTTTCTAGAATGCCCAGTAATGCTGAGTAGAAGTAATTAGTGTGGGTATGCCTGTCTTCCTTCTGATTGGTGGAGGTATTACTAGTCTTACCAGTAAATACAATAATAACAGTAGGATTTCTGTAGATAGTCATCAGATTCATGAAGTTCCCTTCTATTCCAAGATTTCTGAAATTTTTTGACATATGGGTACTTAATTTTAACAAATGCTTCTTTTTTGTTTGTTTTGTTTTTGTTTCTTTTGCAGTACGTGGGCCTCTCACTGTTGTGGCCTCTCCTGTTGCAGAGCACAAGCTCTGGATGTGCAGGCTCAACAGCCTTGGCTCATGGGCCCAGCCGCTCTGTGGCATGTGGGATATTCCCGGACTGGGGCACGAACCCATGTCCCCTGCATCGGCAGGCGGACTCTCAACCACTGTGCTACCAGGGAAGCCCAACAAATGCTTCTTATATATCCATTGAGATGATCAGACCTTTTTGTCTTTAATCTGCTAATATAGTAAAATACACTGATTGATTTTCAAATGTTAAGCCAATCCTGAATTCCTGGGATAAACTCTACTTGGTTATGATATATTCTCCTTCAGCATATTATTGAATTTTATTTCCTAAAATTTTATGAAGAAAGCTATTGGTCTGTAGTTTTCTTTAATTATACTACCTTTGTCTAGTTTTGGTACCAGGGCCTCATAAAATGAGTTGGGAAGGGTTCTCTCTTCTATTTTCTGGAAGAGTTTGTGTAGGATTAGTATTATTCCTCACATTAATACTTGGAATAATTCACCAAGGAACACATATAGGAAAAGAGATTTCCAGTTTTCCTTCTGGGAAAGTTTTAATCTACAAAATCATTTTAAAATACATATAAGACAATCCAGTCTATCTATTTCTTCGTCAGTTAGCTTTGATAGTTAGTGCCTTTCAAGAAATTTGTCCATTTCATCAAATTTTTCAAATTTTTTTGTATTAAGTTGTATATAGTATTCATTTATTATCCTTTAAACATCTGTAAGATCATTAGTGATGTCTGCTCCTTCACTCTTTTTTTTAAATTTATTTATTTATTTATTTTTGGTTGTGTTGGGTCTTCATTGCTGCATTCAGGCTTTCTCTAATTGCGGTGAGTGGGGGCTACTCTTCACTGCAGTGCACGGGCTTCTCATTTCAGTGGCTTCTCTTGTTGTGGAGCATGGGCTCTAGCTATGCAGGCTCAGTAGTTGTGGCTCACAGGCCCTAGAAAGTAGGCTCAGTATTTGTAGCACACAGGTTTAGTTGCTCTGTGGCATGTGGGATCTTCCCAGATCAGGGTTCAAACCCGTGTCCCCTGCATTGGCAGGAGGATTCTTAACCACTGCACCACCAGTGGTGTCCCTGACCCATCACTCTTGATGTTGATATTTCTCTTTTCTCTTTTTCCTCCTGAGTCAGGCTAGATGTTTGCCAATTTTATTGATCTTCTCTAGGAACCATTGCTTTTCTACATTGCTTTTCTCTTTTCTCCTCCACTGGTTTCTGTTCTTGTGTGTATTATATACTTTCATCTGCTCACTTGTGTGTATTATATACTTTCATCTGCTCAAATTAAATTATGGATTTAATTTACTATTCTTTTTCAAGTTTCATAAGTAGAAGTTGAGGCCACTGTAATGAGACCTTTCTTCTTTTCTAATATAGTCATTTAGTGCTACACATTTCCCTCCAAGCACTGCTTAAGTTGCACCTGGCAAATTTTGATATCACATTTTTATTTTCATTCAATTCAATTACCTTCTTATTTCTATTTTGATTTATACTTTAATCAAACGGTTACTTCAAAGTTAATGTTTAGTTTCCAAATATTTGGAGGATTTCCAGGTAAGTTTCTATTATTAGATTTTTAAAATAATCATTTCTGATCACAGGATATACTTTATATGATTTGCATTATTTTAAACTTATCAGGATTGTTTTATAGCCTCAAATATACTCTACCTTGGTAAATGTTCCATTTGTGCTTGAAAAGAATGTATATTTTTCTCTTGCCACGTAGAGTGTTCTATTAATATCACGTCAAGTTGATTGACAATGCTCTTATAGTCTTATATATCCTTACTGATTCTTCCTTTTTCCTATCAAATATTAAGAAAGGAGTGATAAAACCTCTGACTATAATTGTGACTTTGTTCATTTCTCCTTTAAGTTCTCTAAGTTTATGCTTCAAGTATTTTGAAGCTCTGTTACTAGTTTCATAAACATATTTATATCTTCTTTATGAATTGATAACATTTTCATTATGAAATTACCTTCTTTATCCTTGATAATATTCTTTGATCTGATATTTAATTTGTCTTATACTAATATAAACTTCTCAGCTTTCTTTTGATTAGCGTTAGCATAGTATACCTTTTCCCATCTTTTATTAATCTATTTGTGTCTTTACATTTATAAATTGTTGTTCTTAAAATTTATTGTAGGTAGCAGAAAGCTCTGTCTTGCCTTTTAACAAGTGTGACAGTCACTGCCTTTCTTATAGTCATTATACCACTTATATTGAATATGATTATTGATGTGTTAAAATTAATTTTACCATTTTACTATTTGTTTTCTATTTGTCTCATCTTTGTTTACCTTTCTCTTTTTCTTCTGCTTTGTTACTTATAAATAAGTTAATAGTTTCTGCTTGAATATTATTTTTTAAAAAATTTTAGTTTCTAGTACTGTAAATTTGGAGAGTAAAACCCAGTTTTTAAGACTGTAAAGTTCCTAAGACCAAACATTTTGGGAACTTCTAGTACAGAGAGACATTAAAGGAGAAATACAGGGGGTAGACAACAGAAGCAAAAAGAACTACAATCCTGCAGCCTGTGGAACAAAAACCACATTCACAGAGAGATAGACAAGTTGAAAAGGCAGAGGGCTATATACTAGATGAAGGAACAAGATAAAATCTCAGAAAAACAACTAAATGAAATGGAGATAGGCAATCTTCCAGAAAAAGAATTCAGAATAATGATAGTGAAGATGATCCAGGACCTCGGAAAAAGCATGGAGGCAAAGATCGAGAAGATGCAATAAATGTTTAACAAAGATGTAGAAAAAATAAAAAACACAAAAACAGACATGAGCAATACAATAAATGAAAAGAAAAATACACTAGAAGGAATCAACAGCAGAATAACTGAGGCAGAAGAATGGATAAGTGACCTGGAAGACAGAATGGTGGAATTCACTGCTGCAGAAGAGAGTAAAGACAAAAGAATGAAAAGAAATGAGGACAGCCTAACAGACCTCTGAAACAACATTAAACACAACAACATTTGCATTATAAGGATTCCAGAAGGAGAAGAGAGAGAGAAAGGACCTGAGAAAATATTTGAAGAGATTATAGTTGAAAATTTCCCTAACAAGGGAAAGGAAATAGGCAGCCAAGTCCAGGAAGTGCATAGAGTCCCATACAGGATAAAACCAAGGAGAAACATTCTGAGACACATAGCAATCAAATTGGCAAAAAATAAAGACAAAGAAAAATCATTGAAAGCAGCAAGGGAAAAATGGCAAATAACATACAATGGAACCCCCATAAGGTTAACAGCTGATTTCTCAGCAGAAACTCTACAACCCAGAAGGGAGTGGCATGAAATACTGAAAGTGAAGAAAGGAAAGAACCTATAACCAAGAATACTCTACCCAGCAAGGATCTCATTCAGATTCAATGGAGAAATCAAAAGCTTTACAGACAAGCAAAAGCTAAGAGCATTCAGCACCACCAAACCAGCTCTACAACAAATGCTAAAGGAACTTCTTTAAGGGGGAAACACAAGAGAAGAAAAGGACCTACACACACACACAAAAAAAAAAACCAAAACAATCAACAAAATGGTAATAGGAATATACATATTGAAAATTACCTTAAACATGATTGGATTAAATGCTCCAACCAAAAGACACAGGCTTACTGCATGGATACAAAAACAAAACTGATATATGTGCTGTCTACAAGAGACCCACTTCAGACCTAGGGACACATAGATATTGAAAGTGAGGAGATGGAAAAAGATATTCCATGAAAATAAAAAACAAAAGAAAGCTGGAGTAGCAATACTCATATCAGATAAAATAGACTTTAAAATAAATAATGTTATAAGAGACAAGGAAGGACACTATGTAATGATCAAGGGATCAATCCAAGAAGGATATAACAATTATAAATATATATACACCCAACATAGGAGCACCTCACTACATAAGGTAACTGCTAACAGCTCTAAAAGAGGAAAGCAATCGTAACACAATAATAGTGGGGGACTTTAACACCACACTTACACCAATGGAGAGATCATCCAAACAGAAAATTAATAAGGAAACACAAGCTTTAACTGACACAAAAGACCAGATAGATTTAGTTGATATTTATAGGACATTCCATCTAAAAAAAGCAGATTATACGTTCTTCTCAAGTGCACATGGAACATTCTCCAGGATAGATCACATCTTGGGTCACAAATGAAGCTTCAGTAAATTTAAGAAAATGAAATCATATCAAAAATCTTTTCTGGGGCTTCTCTGGTGACTCAGTGGTTGAGAGTCCGCCTGTTGATGCAGGGGACACGGGTTCGTGTCCCAGTCCGGGAAGATCCCATGTGCCGCGGAGCAGCGAGGCCCGTGAGCCACAGCTACTGAGCCTGCGCATCTGGAGTCTGTGCTCTGCAATGGGAGAGGCCACAACAGTGAGTGAGAGACTCGTGTACCACAAAAAAAAAAAAAAAAAGAAAAAAAAATCTTTTCTGACCACAATGCTATGAGACTAGAAATCAATTACAGGGGAAAAAAAGTAAAAAAAAACAAACAAACAAACAAATGGAGAATAAACAACACGTTACTAGATAACCAAGAATCACTAAGGAAATCAAAGAAGAAATAAAATAATACCTAGAGACAATGAAACCACGATGATCCAAAACCTATGGGATGCAGCAAAAGCAGTTCTAAGAGGGAAGTTTATAGCTATAAAAGCCTACCTCAAGAAACAAGAAAAATCTCAAATACACAATATAACCTTACACCTAAAGGACCTAGAGAAAGAAGAACAAACAAAACTCAAAGTTAGCAGAAGGAAAGAAATCATAAAGATCAGAGCAGAAATAAATGAAATAGAAACAAAGAAAACAATAGCAAGAAACAATAAAACTAAAAGCTGGTTCTTTGAGAAAATAAACAAAATTGATAAACCATTAGCTACACTCATCAAGAAAAAGAGGTAGGGGACTCAAATCAATATTAGAAATGAAAAAGGAGAAGTTATAACAGATACAGCAGAAATACAAAGCATCCTAACAGACTACTACAAGCAAATCTATGCCAATAAAATGGACAACCTGGAAGAAATGAACAAATTCTTAGAAAGTTATAACCTTCCAAGACTGCACCAGGAAGAAATAGAAAATATGAGCACACCAATCACAAGTAATGAAATTGAAACTGTGATTAAAATTTTCCAACAAACAAAAGTCCAGGACAAGATGGCTTCACAGGTGAATTCTATCAAACATTTACAGAAGAGCTAACACCCATCTTTCTCAAACTCTTCCAAAAAACTGCAGAGGAAGGAAAACTCCCAAAATCATTCTATGAGGCCACCACCACCCTGATACCAAAACCAGACAAAGACACTACAAAAAAACAAATTACAGACCAATATCACTCATGAATATAGAGGCAAAAATCCTCAACAAAATACTAGCAAACAGAATCCAAGAACACTTTAAAAGGGTCATAGACCGTGATCAAAAGGGATTTATCCCAGCGATGCAAGGATTCTTCAATATACGCAAATCAATCAATGTGATACACCATATTAACAAATTGAAGAATAAATATCATATGATCATCCCAATAGATGCAGAAAAATATTTTGAAAAACGTCAACACCTATTTATGATAAAAACTCTCCAGAAAGTGGGCATAGAGGTAACCTACATCAACATAATAAAGGCCATATACAACAAACCCACAGGAAACATCATTCTCAATGGTGAAACACTGAAAGAATTTCCTCTATGATCAGGGACAAGACAGGGATGTCCACTCTCACCACTATTATTCAACATAGATTTTGGAAGTCCTAGCCACTGCAATCAGAGAAGAAAAAGGAATAAAGGAACACAAATTGGAAAAGAAGAAGTAAAACTATCACTCTTTGCAGATGACATGATACTATACATAGAGAATCCTAAAGATGCCACGAGAAAACTAATAGAGCTGATCAATTAATTTAGTAAATAAGCAGGATAGAAAATTAATGCACAGAAATCTCTTGCATTCCTATACACTAATGATGAAAAATCTGAAGGAGAAATTAAGGAAACACTCCCATTTACCATTGCAACAAAAAGAATAAAATACCTAGGAATAATAACTATCTAGGGAGACAAAAGACCTGTATGCATAAAACTATAAGACATTGATGAAAGAAATTAAAAATGATACCAATAGATGGAGAGACACACCATGCTCTTGGATTGGAAAAATCAATATTTTGAAAATGAATACACTACCAAAAGCAATCTACAGATTCAATGCAATCCCTATCAAATTACCAATGTCAATTTTTACAGAACTAGAACAAAAACTCTTAAAATTTGCATGGAGACTCAAAAGACCACGAAGAGCCAAAACAGTCTTGAGGGAAAAAAACGGAGCTGGGGGAATCAGACTCCCTGACTTCAGACTATACTACAAAGCTACAGTAATCAAGACAATATGGTACTGGCACAAAAACAGAAATATAGATCAATGGAACAGGATAGAAAGCCCAGAGATAAACTCAGACACCTATGGTCAACTAATATATGACAAAGGAGGCAAGGATATACAATGGAGAAAAGACAGTCTCTTCAATTAGTGGTGCTGGGAGAACTGGACAGCTACATGTAAAAGAGTGAAATTAGAACATTCCCTAACACCATACACACAAATAAACTCAAAATGGATTACAGACCTAAATGTAAGACTGGGCACTATAAAACTCTTAGAGGAAAACATAAGAAGAACACTCTTTGACATAAATCACAGCAAGATATTTTTTGATCCACCTCCTAGAGAAATGGAAATAAAAACAAAAAGAAACAAATGGGACCTAATGAAACTTAAAAGCTTTTGCACAGCAAAGGAAACCATAAACAAGATGAAAAGACAATCCTCAGAATGGGAGAAAATATTTGCAAATAAATCATCAGACAAAGGATTAATCTCCAAAATATATAAACAGCTCGTGCAACTCAATTTTAAAGAAACAAACAACCCAATCCAAAAATAGGCAGAATACCTAAATAGACATTTCTCCAAAGAAGACACACAGATGGCAAAGAAACACATGAAAAGCTGCTCAACATCACTAATTATTAGAGAAATGCAAATCAAAACTACAATGAGGTATCACCTCATACAAGTTAGAATGGGCATCATCTGAAAATTTACAAACAACAAATGCTGGAGAGGGTGTGGAGAAATGGGAACCCTCTTGCACTGTTGTTGGGAATGTGTATTGATACAGCCACTATGGAAAACAGTATGTAGGTTCCTTAAAGAACTAAAGATAGAATTACCATATGACCCAGCAATCCCACTACTCAACATATACCCAGAGAAAACCATATTTCAAAAAGACGCATGCACCCCAGTGTTCATTGCAGCACTATTTACAATAACCAGGTCATGGAAGCAGCTGAAATGCCCATCGACGGATGTATGGATAAAGATGTGGTACATATATACAATGGAATATTACTCAGTCATAAAAAGGAAAGAAACTGGGTCATTTGTAGAGACGTGGATGCATCTAGAGACTGTCATACAGAGTTAAGTAAGTCATAAAGAGCAAAGCACACATCATATATTAACGCATTTATGTGGAACCTAGAAAATGGTACAGATGAACCGGTTTGCAGAGCAGACATTGAGACACAGAAGTAGAGAAGACACGTATGGACACCAAGAGGGGAAAGTGGCAGGCAGTGGGGTTGGTGGTGTTGGGATGAATTGGGAAATTGGGATTGACATGTATACACTGGTGTGTATAAAATAGATGACTAATAAAAAAAAAACATAAAGAAAAAGAGAATTTGGGCTTCCCTGGTGGTGCAGTGCTTGGGATTTCACCTGCTGATGCAGGGGTCACGGGTTCATGCCCTGGTCCAGGAAGATCCCACGTACCGTGGAGTGGCTAGGCCCGTGAGCCATGGCCACTGAGCCTGTGCATCCAGAGCCTGTGCTCCGCAATGGGAGAGGCCACAGCAGTGAGAGACTCACATACCGCAAAAAAAAAAGAAAAAAAAAAAAGAGAGAGAGAATTGTGTAAAGACCAAAATAAATTGAAATCCAAATATGCAATGACTGATGAATACTGCGGATGAATCAGAACTTCCCAGGCAAGCTATAACAGTTTTTTCCTGGTCATCAAAGAAACATGCAGTCTTGAATTATCCTGATGGAAGACTATGCATTTTCCGCTGATTAATTCCAGACACTTTTCATAGAGTGCTGCCTTCAGTTGGTCTAATTGGGAGCGGTACTTATTGGAGTTAATTGTTTAGTTTTCCAGAAGGAGCTCTTAATAGAGGACTCACTTCCAATTCCACTATATACACAATATCACTTTCTTTGGATGAAGACTGGACTTTAGTGTGGTTGGTAGTGGTTCATTTCTCTTGTCCCATGATCTCTTCCATTCCACATTATTGTACAGTATCCACTTTTCACCACCTATCACAATTTGTTTTAAAAATGGAATGTTTCCATTATGTTTAAGTACAGAATTACACGTGGAAATATGGTTTAAAAGTTTTTTTTCACTTAACTTATGTGGAACCCAAACATCAAAGCGATTAGCATAACAAAGGCAGTGCAAATGAATTTCAATGCTTGATTTGGATATTTTGAGTATGTCAGCTATGTCCTGTGTGGTATAACGTTTATTGCTCTCAATTAATATCTCAATTTGATCATTATCAATTCAACTGGTCTACCTGACATTGGGGCATTGTCCAGTGAGAAATTACCAGCATGAAACTTCACAAACCACTTTCGACATGTTTGATCAGTCACAGCACCTTCCACATATACAGCAGAAATCTTTTTCTGCATTTCAGTTGCATTTTTACCTTTCTTGAAATAATAAAGCATAATATGCAGAAAATGTTGCTTTTTTCGTCCATCTTCAATATTAAAATGACTATACAAAAATTCACCAATTTTGATAAGTTTTATTTTAAATGAATGCTGATATGACAGCTGTCAATAAAATCTAACAAAATTTTCTGAATGAAGTTAAAGACAACTAAACACTACTAGAACCATCTTACAGAAAACACCAAAAAGACTTTTTGGCCAACCCAATAGTAGAAAGAAAGAAATCATTAAGATCAGAGCAAAAATAAATGAAATAGAGATGGAGAAAACAGTAGAAAAGATGAATGAAACAAAAAGCTGGTTCTTTGAAAAGATAAATAAAATTGATAAACCTTTAGCGAGACACATCAAGAGAAAAGGGAGAGGGCCCAAAACAATGAAATTAAAAATGAAAAAGGACCCATTTGTTTATTTTTGTTTTTATTTCCATTTCTCTAGGAGGTGGGTCAAAAAGGATCTTGCTGTGATTTATGTCATAGAGTGTTCATCCTATGTTTTCCTCTAAGAGTTTGATAGTTTCTGGCCTTACATTTAGGTCTTTAATCCATTTTGAGCTTATTTTTTTTGTATGGTGTTAGGGAGTGTTCTAATCTCATACTTTTACATGTACCTGTCCAGTTTTACCAGAACCACTTATTGAAGAGGCTGTCTTTTCTCCACTGTATATTCTTGCCTCCTTTATCAAAGATAAGGTGACCATATGTGTGTGGGTTATCTCTGGGCTTTCTACGCTGTTCTATGCATCTTTATTTCAGTTTTTGTGCTAGTACCATACTGCTTGATTACTGTAGCTTTGTAGTATAGTCTGAAGTCAGGGAGCCTGATTCCTCCAGATCCATTTTCTGTTCTCAAGATTGCTTTGGCTATTCGGGGTCTTTTGTGTTTTCATACAAATTGTGAAATGTTTTGATCTAGTTCTGTGAGAAATGCCAGTGGTAGTTTAATAGGAATTGCAATGAATCTGTAGATTGTTTTGTGTAGTAGAGTCATTTTCACAATGTTGATTCTTCCAATCCAAGAACATGGTGGATATCTCCATCTATTTGTATCATCTTTAATTTCTTTCATCAGTGTCTTATAATTTTCTGCATACAGGTCTTTTTTCTCCTTTGGTAGGTTTATTCCTAGATATTTTATTCCTTTTGTTGCAATGGTAAATGGGAGTGTTTTCTTGATTTCACTTTCAGATTTTTCATCATTAGTGTATAGGAATGCCAGAGATTTCTGTGCATTAATTTTGTATCCTGCTACTTTACAAAATTTGTTGATTAGCTCTAGAAACTTAAAAGCTTTTGCACAGCAAAGGAAACTGTAAACAAGACCAAAAGACAACCCTCAGAATGGGAGAAAATATGTGCAAATGAAGCAACTGACAAAGGATTAATCTCCAAGGTTTACAAGCAGTTCATGCAGCTCAATAACAAAAAAAACAAACAACCCAATCCAAAAATGGGCAGAAGACCTAAACAGACATTTCTCTAAAGAAGATATACAGATTGCCAACAAATACATGAAAGAATGCTCAACATCATTAATCATTAGAGAAATTCAAATCAAAACTACAATGAGATATCATTTCACACCAGTCAGAATGGCCATCATCAAAAAACCTAGAAACAATAAATGCTGGAGAGGGTGTGGACAAAAGGGAACACTCTTGCACTGCTGGTGGGAATGTAAATTGTTACAGCCACTATGGAGAACAGTATGGAGGTTCCTTCAAAAACTACAAATAGGGCTTCCCTGGTGGTGCAGTGGTTGAGAGTCCACCTGCTGATGCAGGGGACATGGGTTCGTGCCCAGGTCAGGGAATATCCTACATGCCACGAAGTGGCTGGGCCCGTGAGTCATGGTCATTGAGCCTGCATGTCTGGAACCTGTGCCCTGCAACAGGAGAGGCCACAGCAGTGAGAGGCCCGTGTACCACAAAAACAAAACAAAACAAAAATAAAACTACAAATAGAAGTACCATACGACCCAGCAGTCCCACTACTGGGCATATACCCTGAGAAAACCATAATTCAAAAAGAGTCATGTACCAAAATGTTCATTGCAGCTCTATTTACAATAGCCAGGAGATGGAAGCAACCTAAGTTTCCATCTTTGGATGAATGGATAAAGAAGATGTGGTACATATATACAATGGAATATTACTCAGCCATAAAAAGAAATGAAATTGAATTATTTGTAGTGATGTGGATGGACCTAGAGTGTGTCATACAGAGTGAAGTAAGTCAGAAAGAGAAAAGAAATACTGTTTGCTAATACATATATATGGAATTTAAGGCAAAAAAATAGGTCATGGAGAACGTATGGGTAAGATGGGAATAAAGGCACAGACCTACTAGACAATTGACTTGAGGATACAGGGAGGAGGATGGGTAAACTGTGACAAAGTGAGAGAGTGGCATGGACATATATACACTACCAAACGTAAAGTAGATAGATAGTGGGAAGCAGCCACATAGCGCAGGGAGATCAGCTTGGTGCTTTGTGACCACCTAGAGGGGTGGGATAGGGAGGGTGGGAGGGAGAGAGACACAAAAGGGAAGAGATATGGGAACATATGTATTTGTATAACTGATTCACTTTGTTATAAAGCAGAAACTAACATACCATTGTAAAGCAGTTATACTCCAACAAAGATGTTAAAAAAAAAAATGAAAAAGGAGAAGTAACAAGTGACACCACAGAAATACCCAGAAGCATAAGGAACTACTAAAAGCAACTATATGCCAAGGAAATGGTCAACCTAGAAGAAATGGAAAGTTCTTAGAAAGTTACAGTCTCCCTGGAATGAACCAGGGATAAATAGAAAATATGGACAGACGAATCACAAAATTGAAATCGAAACTGTGATTTAAAACTCCCAAGCTCAATTCCAAGATGCAGGATATAAAATTAATACATAGAAATCTGTTGCATTTCTATACATTAACAATGAAAGATCAGAAAGAGAGATGAAGGAAACATATAGTAAATGCTGGAGAGTGTGTGTAGAAAAAGGAACCCTCCTACACTGTTGGTGGGAATGTAAGTTGGTATAGTAACTACGGAGAACAGTATGGAGGTTCCTTAAAAGACTAAAAATAAAGTTACCATATGATCCTGCAATTCCACTCCTGGGGATATATCTGAAGAAAACTATAATTCAAAAAGATACATGCACCCCATTTTCAGAGCAGCACTGTTTACAATAGCCAAGACATAGAAGCAACCTAAATGTCTGTTGACAGATGAATGGATAAGGAAGATGTGGTATATATACACAATAGAATATTACTCACCAGTAAAAAAAAGAATGAAATAATGCCATTTGTAGCAACATGAGTGGACCTAGAGATTATCATACTAAGTGAAGTAAGGCAGACAGAGAAAGACAAATATAATATGGTATTACTTATATGTGGAATCTTTTAAAAAAGATATAAATTAACTTATATACAAAACAGAAATAGACCCACAGACACAGAAAACAAACATATGGTTACCAAAGGGGAAGGGGTGAGGGATAAATTAGGAGTTCAGGATTAACATATGCACACTACTATATATAAAACAGATAGCCTAAAATGACCTACTGTATAGCACAGGAAACTATACTCAATATTTTGTAATAACCTATAAGGGAAAAGAACCTGAAATAGAATATTTATATATAACTGAATCACTGTGCTGTACACCTGAAACTAACACAACACTGTAAATCAACTATACTTCAATTTTTAAAAATCCAAAAAAACTCTTCCTTTTGATTGGAGTATTTAGTCTATTTACAATTAATGTAATTATGGATAAGTTGGATTTATATCTGCTTCTCTGCTATTTGTTTTATACATTTTTTTTAACTTTTTCGTTTCTCTACACCTCCATTACTGCTTCTTTGTCCCTTAAATCTTTTGCAACATACCATCTTAATTCCCTTGTTTGTTTTACTATATTTTGAATATACAATAATATCCAAAAATTTGCTCTTCCTCATATTTTGTGTTATAAGTTTCCTACAAAATAATGTTTATACATTGTAAGCCCATCAACACACCTATGGACACCTCATTCTCTAGATTTTACTTTTAAGCTTTTCTGGCTAACCTATTGTTCACTCCAACTCTTACCTATTGCCTCAGGCAGTCATAATGTTAAATAGTTGTTTCTGATTGTTTTTGACAAATGTCCCAGGGAAATTGGTTATTGACACTGAGGCAGCTCTTAATCAGGTCAGTAAAAGACAGCCTTGTATATGGGGGTCTTCCCATAAACTGCCAGACAGGTCAAATAACAATTTTCCAAGAATGGGATTTTGAAAAAGGTCCAACCCTATTCTGCCCCCTCCAGTGGCTGCCTTGTTGCTGGTTTTCCCTGTGATCACACAGTTAGTTTTCAAGGCTACTGCAGAACTGGGAGGGGGCATGGGAATAGGGCAAGTTAAAATGCTACAAAGCTTACTGAGATACAGAGGTTTTTAATAAATGCTCAGTGGAGTTCTACAAGGTTTTGGTTAATTTCCAGAGCTTTGAAAACATTGATTATGACCATTTTTGCCAGTATTCTCATTGCTTTTTATGGATGAGAGGTATTCTGGTAGTCTTTGCTCCACCATTCTCACTGATGTCACAGCAGATGATTAATTTCAGATATTTTATGTAAGGTTTTTGTTGTTGCTGTTTCTTGGTTTTAATAATTTTGGTCGAATATGGTTAACACCTGCCTTGAATTTTTTGCCAAGCTGCATTATTTTACTCTATGCTCCTTTGTGTAAATCATTGGTACCTCAATTACACAATTCTCAAGTCCTGAACGAGGCTATGAAATGTTTCTGAAGAATATCTTTGACCTGCACACAGCTATTCTTTTGGCCAAGCTCAATTCCAAGATGAGGTTATCATATATTCAGTTACATATGTGGCTTTGGTTACCAGGTTTTCATTAGAAGATATCAACCTACATACTACTCATTTGCATATTCAGTCATATTTCTGAAATATATATATATATATATATATATATATATATATATATATATATATATAACAAGCCATCTATCATCTATCTGAATGCTCTAGAAGCACACTCTGGAACAAAATATCTGTAGTGTGATACTGCATCCACATACTAAAACCTGCTCTTTTTTTGCTATCTTGGCACCATTCTCCACTCCATTGCCCAAATCAGAAACACAGTAGTCACCTTTTACTTCCTCCTCTCCCACAACAAATCAATAACTAAATCTTTTTTTTTTTTTTAACATCTTTATTGGGGTATAATTACTTTACAATGGTGTGTTAGTTTCTGCTTTATAACAAAGTGAATCAGTTATACATATACATATGTTCCCATATCTCTTCCCTCTTGCGTCTCCCTCCCTCCCACCCTCCCTATCCCACCCCTCCAGGCTGTCACAGAGCACCGAGCCAATATCCCCGTGCCATGCGGCTGCTTCCCTCTAGCTATCTACCTTACTACGTTTGTTAGTGTGTATATGTCCATGACTCTCTCTCGCCCCGTCACAGCTCACCCTTCCCCCTCCCCATAACCTCAAGTCCGTTCTCTAGGAGGTCTGAGTCTTTATTCCTGCCTTACCCCTAGGTTCTTCATGACATTTTTTTTTCTTAAATTCCATATATATGTGTTAGCATACTGTATTTGTCTTTTTCGTTCTGACTTACTTAGCTGTGTATGACAGACTCTAGGTCTATCCACCTCATTACAAATAGCTCAATTTCGTTTCTTTTTATGGCTGAGTAATATTCCATTGTATATATGTGCCACATCTTCTTTATCCATTCATCCGATGATGGGCACTTAGGTTGTTTCCATCTCCGGGCTATTGTAAATAGAGCTGCGATGAACATTTTGGTACATGACTCTTTTTGAATTTCGGTTTTCTCAGGGTATATGCCCAGTAGTGGGATTGCTGGGTCATATGGTAGTTCTATTTGTAGTTTTTTAAGGAACCTCCATACTGTTCTCCATAGTGGCTGAACCAATTCACATTCCCACCAGCAGTGCAAGAGTGTTCCCTTTTCTCTACACCCTCTCCAGCATTTATTGTTTCTAGATTTATTGATGATGGCCATTCTGACTGGTGTGAGATGATATCTCATTGTAGTTTTGATTTGCATTTCTCTAATGATTAATGATGTTGAGCATTCTTTCATGTGTTTGTTGGCAGTCTGTATATCTTCTTTGGAGAAATGTCTATTTAGGTCTTCTGCCCATTTTTGGATTGGGTTGTTTGTTTTTTTGTTGTTGAACTGCATGAGCTGCTTGTAAATTTTGGAGATTAATCCTTTGTCAGTTGCTTCATTTGCAAATATTTTCTCCCATTCTGAGGGTTGTCTTTTGGTCTTGTTTATGGTTTCCTTTGCTGTGCAAAAGCTTTGAAGTTTCATTAGGTCCCATTTGTTTATTTTTGTTTTTATTTCCATTACTCTAGGGGGTGGGTCAGAAAGAATCTTGCTGTGATTTATGTCATAGAGTGTTCTGCCTATGTTTTCCTCTAATAGTTTGATAGTTTCTGGCTTATATTTAGGTCTTTAATCCATTTTGAGCTTATTTTTGTGTATGGTGTTAGGGAGTGTTCTAATTTCATTCTTTTACATGTACCTGTCCAGTTTTCCCAGCACCATTTATTGAAGAGGCTGTCCTTTTTCCACTGTACATTCCTGCCACCTTTATCAAAGATAAGGTGTCCATATGTGCATGGGTTTATCTCTGGGCTTTCTATCCTGTTCCAAATAACTAAATCTTGATTATGCCACATCACCTTGTTTATATCTTTAGAATCTGCCTATCTCTCTTCAGCTCAGTGCCTACTACCTTACTTCAGGCTCTACATCTTTCACTCAGAATATCACAAAAGCCTCCAAACTGTCTTCCTGCCACTAGTCTCTCCTCTCTTCCAGGAATTCTCCATACTACTGTAGCATGATGTTTCTAAACACTAAAATACTTAGCATGCCCTATACTGCCCTTCACAATCTTTCTGACCTCAGAGCTCTTGCCTTCTGTAAACAAAGGTGCTGTCCTAAACAGCACCACTAGCTGATTACATGCTGATTTCCATTTTGTTCAAATGCTACATTGGAGGCAAAAGAACCAACACATTTAGTGCATGTAGAATTCTAGAAATGACAGAATACATGGAAACATTTGCTTCTCCTCTGACACACCTCTAAACTCCTCTCTAAGAAGAATGAACACTTATATGACTAGTCAAATTTCAAAATATATCAGATCATGGTTGTTGTCAGTTCTCTGTTCTCTTACGGATCAAGCTTATCTGTGTGGTCATCTGTCACATTGCAGCCAACAATCAGGTAAGGCCCTGAGATGTAGGTTTTGGTTTAGGTAGAGGAAAGAGGCCCCATAGGCCTCTGGACTTAACCATAAGCTCCAACCTGACCTACCACAGTACTCTGAATAGATTTCTGGATAACAAGTATCTACTTTGCTTCTCACTACCATTGTTTCTTGTGTGTATCTTCCTCAGGAACTTTGTGGAGAGGAGAGCTATGGTCTAAGGTAGGAATTAGAGATTCCTTGGTCTTCTGAGCCCAATGTTATTAAATCCTACTGTTATTTCTAAAAATGTACATTCATAGAAAAAAATATCAACCTCGGGACTTTATTGTCTCAAATAAACCACATAGCTAACTTTATGTGCTGGCATCTGCTTTTGATGCTTTCATTTTTATTGAAGTATAGTTGATTTACAATATTAGTTTCAGGTGTATAAGATAGTGTTTCAATATTTTTATAGGTTGTACTCCATTTAGTTATTACAAAATAACGGTTATATTTCCCTGTACTGTACAATATATCCTTGTTCTTTATTTATTTTAAACATAGTAGTTTGTGTCTCCTAATCCCATACCCGTATCTCACCACTCTTCCCTTTCCCTCTCTGCACTGCTAACCAATAGTATGTTCTTTATATCTATGAGTCTGTTTTGTTAGATACATTCGTTTGTTTTATTTTTTAGATTCCACATATAAGTAATAACATAGAGAATCTTTCTTTTTCTGCCTTATTTCAGCAAGCATAATACACTCTAGATCCATCTGCATTTTTGCAATGGACAGAATTTCATTCTGTTTTATGGCTGAGTAATGTTTCATTATATATATATATATATATATATATATATATATATATATATATATATATATATATATAAAATCTTCTTTATCCATTAGTCTGTTGATGGACACTTTGGTTGCTTCCATATCTTGGCTATTGTAAATACTGCTGCTATGAACATTGTGGTGCACGTATCTTTTTGAATTAGTGTTTTTGTTTTCTTCTGATGTATACCCAACAGTGGAATTGCTGGATCATATGGTACTTCTATTTTTAGTTTTTGATGATAGCCATTCTGACCAGTGTGAGGTAATATCTCATTGCTGTTTTGATTTGCATTTCTCTAATAATTAGTGATGTTGAGCAGCTTTTCATGTACCTGCATAGAGCAAGTGTTAATACATAAGCTGAATATTAATGAAGATAATTCAATAATCCTTAAAACAGACAGGAAGGAGCAACTTGCTGCAGAAAAAAGTGCGTTTTATACCTAGGCATTCTCAGTGCTCTCTCAAAGAAACATTTTAAAACAGCAACAATGGTTTTAGAAAGATCCATTGTCCATGAGAAATAGAAGGCTAACAAGTACCTCAACAATAAACAATAATCTTGGGGACTGATTTCATATCAAATGACTGACAGGATTTGGTCATATTTCTGTAATCCAGTACTAATTTTTCAATTGTAGTCATGAGATTAACTATAATATACAAATGGCTACTATAATTTTTTTAAGATGATGATGAGTTGTTTCCTTTATCATTCTGGAAGTAATACAGAATTCAATTGCTTTCAGACTCTAAAATTGAGATTGAACAAGAAGCTTGTTCAACTACCTTTCTCAGAAATATGTGGAAAGGAGAATGTTAGCTACTTTTCCGAGATGGTTTATGGAGAGACTAAGTGAACTCCACAATTAGCATCAGCTTCATAGTTATAGGACAATCTTACTTAGATACAGATGCCCATGACTTATAAGTTTTACCATGAGATACACACATAAACACACACATCCTTCACTCTCTGTTACTCTGTCCCTGTCCCTGTCTCTGTCTTTCTCATCCTCTTTCTCCCTCTCTCTTGGGTTCATCCTAAAACACACATACATACATAATATAACCATATGTAATTGTTGATATTTAACCATTTTTGACCTGAAAAATGACAATTTCGTATGGTTATACTGAATATAAGTATATATAAAATATTACATAATAAATAAGTATATATTACACAATATATATTTATATGTATGTGCATATATATTTTCCCCCAAAGAGTTATGCAATACCAGCTTCCATGAACATCAAACCACCAAACTTTGCCCATAGATCATAATTCAGCAATTATCACTAGTTGCATTCTCCTTTTCACTCAACACACACACATTCATACACAGCAACAGGGGAAATTCAAAAGCTTTCCCTATCATTTCCACTTAGAGCTATGTCAAAGGTAGTTTTCTTTTTTTTCCCCTGCTGAGTAGCATATTATTATTGATAGTTAATAATATGGAAATTAAAATTAATAAGACTGGTGGGGCCACCCCCACCCATGGCACCACAACCTGGGTCCCACCAGGCCCTCAGAGCCGTGGGCCAGTGAGGCCAGCCTCCAAGGGTTAAGTGTCAGTGAGTCTCCAAAATGAGGGGACTCAGCGGTCCCCAGACTTTCACACAGGGATGGTAGACATGGGTACGGGATTTGCAGCGCACCATGGACTGCACACCTCTCCCTCTGGATGTCTGAGGGAAGTCACACAGCACTCTGCAGGAGAGGAAGACAAAAAATCACGGGGCCACGCCACTGCCCGCCTTCCAGGTGTCCTGCCTGAGTGCTTTTGTAGCACCTGTTATCCGGAATGGAGTACCAGTGCAATGAGTCCTAATTGTCTACTTATTCTGGCTTCACATCCTTAAATCCCAGCAGGTCTTGTCTTGGTGCAGGAATGAAAATAAATGCCAGGAAATAAATAAAGCTTTCTTCTGACTTTGATATTTATGATGGGTATGGGGAAGCTCAAAACAGATCCCTGCTCTCTTTCTCTCTCTTAGGGTAAATGTCACAGTGTGGACACAAAGCAAAGACATTATGAGTCAGATTCCAAGAAATCTGAAGAAATCTCCCTGCGTGATGATGCTGAGCATAGCAATACAACAGAGATACATACAGCAGAGCAGGAGGGAGCTAAAGGAGTGGAAGATATGCCTGAAGTGGAAGCAGAAGAAGAGGTGTTCCCTCAAATTTGTGATATTGCTGAAGATGACATAGCCGAAGCTCTCAGAGTCCAGAATCTGCTGCAAAGTGACTTTGCCATCAAACCTGGAATAATTTTGCTGAGATGCAATGTGGCAAACAGCATTTACAGAATTCAGATGATGCTGTAAAGGCGTCTGCCTGGTCAATCTCATTATTGACTGAAAACTTTTAAAAAGATACCTGGTGTAAGTAAGTCCCAGTTCTATATGTCCCTAATGAAATCCATTGACAGACCACACAAACAAAACTCTGTATTTGTTGTATATCTGTATATCCCCATGTGGCCCTTGAACAACCCCCTGCCCTGAGAAAGGACTCCCTTTGCTCTGTGAACCATCAATGCCCTAGAGAAAGAAAGTTATAGCTTTCTTACACAAGTAGAAAGAAAATTTCAGGAGTCTGTGTATAAGATACAACAAACTATATGGAAAGAGACAAGAAATATGGTACAAGGGCAATTTATTGCCTGAGATGAAACACACAACACACAGCTGGCTCTTGTTTGTAATCAAATGATATCTCTTCACTTGAGAGAGCAAATTTCTAGGAAAAAGTTTAAATAAAAGAAAACCTTACTCTACAGAAACCTATGGAGCACAAGAAAGATAAATTTCTCCAGGACAATCTATAGAATTGTGATACTTTTTGATATTTTGATAAAATTGAGATTGTCAGAGCTTCAAGAACTTTCCTCTTATAGTTTTCTTAGTTCATGGATATGACAGAGGATATTTTAAATTCATATTCTTTGTGTTGAACTTTGAATGAAAGATTATAGGATAGACATTTTAAAAATATGATAACACTTTCATTTTGTTCTCAAAGGACACACAGAAGAAAATGGCCCTGAGAGATCTGACCACCCTCCCTCTTGAGGTGCCTCTCCTGTATATTGTAATAAAGTATCCCCGGTATTGTCACCCAGAAATACGGATAGTCAGAATAGAACATTTAGAATGGGGGTGCTGATAAATATGAAACCAAAAGTAGATGTGAAAATGGTAGGGCTTTTAAAAAGAATCCAATCAAATGTGTTTTCCTTTCTGCTTGAATTTGCATGTTTGGAAGCAATTCCTACCACTGATTAGGAGCGCATTTGATAGTGTTGTGGTTAGGGACTCCATGAGTGCTGTTGAGATGTTCCCTGGAGCCTGAAGATCTCCATGCCAGTCATCAACTGTAACTAGGGCTTTATTTGAAGAGCTTCTGAAAGGTGTATGTGTCCTGGGCCTTTAAAATGTCTAAATATTAATTTAAATTCTCCTTTAAAATCAATAACCTCTATTATGGCAGCCTTTAAAAGTTCTTCTCACACAAAACGCTCTATCCAGGAAATATTTCTCAGCTAGGTGATCAGAGTAGACTGACTGTGTGTGCGTGTGTGTGTGTGTGTGTGTATGTGTGTATGTGTGTTTATTTTTAGATTTGGAATAGAAGTAGGAGATGTGTTTTATTGCCACATCTTCTAGTGCCCCACACTCATAGCAAGCCAGAGGGGCCTCAAATAGACCGATTCCTTTCCCTCACAACCATTCTGCCCCAGCTGAGAATGAGGGAGAACCATCATGTACAGAGCAGGGACAGGATGATATATTAAGCATACCATGTTGTAATGAAAGCACCTGATGGGCGATCAGGAGACCTTGTTCTAGTCCAATTCCTGCCACTGAGGATGAATGTGACCATGGACAAGCAATTTACTCTCCTTTACTGTGAAATAAAAAGGATTGGACTGATGGATCTCTAAAGGCCTTTGTCTTCTTCCAGAATGTGAACAACTAGGAACCAGAAAATGGAACAAGGAAAAAACCAGAATTTTATAATGTGATATACATTATAATAGATGCAGGAAGGTATAAGCCTATAATGAAAAGATATTCTTATATGTTTACAGCATAATTGATTTCTAATGCTGTCCATTATACTTTTATAGTCACAGGAAAGAATTACAATACATGTTTACTCAGATTTTTTAAAAATACATTTTTATAGGGACACTTGAGCAAAGACATACTGCCTAATTTTTCTTTTTCCTTATCTGCACTTCTCCATATCCCCTCCTAACACTGGGGTCTGCTCACATCTTTCTGTAGTATACCTCTTCATACTCATGAACCAACATGTTTCCTGAGGAACTTCTTCCATAATCCTGCATGTAAGTCAAACCTCCTCCTCTACTAGTACTTATAAAAGATGAGATTCTTCTCATTGTATGGTGACTTAAAGTTCCTTTCTCTCGTAGTAGTTTACTACTCACTTTTCTTTTGCAATTCTAATGATAAGTATTCATTCGTTTTTGCCATACTGTTTCCTATATCTCCAATTACATGTACAAATAAAACATTAACCACTCACCCTCCCTGCCTGCCAAAGCTGGATGGTGTTTTGTAAATAAGTGTTTTTATTCTTTACTCTTGACTAAATTTGATTATTTCTAATGCTAATGAAGATCGTGGAAAAGCTTTTGTGAAAAGATTTATCAATCTCTACTTCCCCATAGAGCACCAGGCACAATGTCTCATTCAATTTGGAGTTAAATGTATGTTTATAATGTTAAGTATTGAATAACTATATATGTTGAAATTAACAGTTGTAAGCAGGGATTATCAAAATAGCTAAACTGAGAATGAAAAGAGGTAAAGGTGTGGCTTTAGGGATGTGTGTGTGTGTGTGCTGTGACTGTATGCATGTACACATGTATAGATTCAGCATTACACATACACAGGGAAATTGTGAGAAATTTTGCCACATGCTGGAGAGCATCCATTTCGAGTACCTGTGGGGATTACTGCCCACTCTGCAGCTTCACAGAAGAATCTGACAGAATTCCCAATGCCACATGACCTACACCATAAGGTAAACTTATCATCTAACCTAACAAGAGGTCCCCAAAAGTATGATGCCTCAAAGCCATCATTAAAAACCCAAGTTCTGGAGGAGCTTCAAGATGGCAGAAGAGTAAAACGTGGAGATCAACTTCCTACCCACAAATACATCAGAAATACATCTACTTGTGGGAAAACGCCTACAGAACACTTACTGAATGCTGGCAGAAGACCTCAGACCTCCCAAAAGGCAAGAAACTCTCCACGTACCTGGAAGGGGAAAAGAAAAAAGAAAAAACAGAGACAAAAGAATAGGGACAGGGTCTGCACCAGTGGGAGGGAGCTGTGAAGGAGGAAAAGTTTCGACACAGTAGGAAGCCCCTTCGCGGGTGGAGACTGTGGGTGGCCGACGGGGTAAGCTTCAGAGCCGCGGAGGAGAGCAGAGCAACAGGGGTGCGGAGGGCAAAGTGGAGAGACTTCCACACAGAGGATCGGTGTCCAACAGCACGCACCAGCCCGAGGCTGTCTCATCACCCACAGGGACAGGTCGGGACTGGGAGCTGAGGCTCGGGCTTTGGAGGTCGGATTCCAGGGAGAAGACTGGAGTTGGCTGCGTGAACAGAGACTGAAAGGGCTAGTGTGCCACAGCTAGCCCAGAGGTAGTCGGGGGAAAAAGTCTGGAGCTGCCGAAGAGACAAAAGACTTTTTCTTGCCTCTTTGTTTCCTGGTGCGCGAGGAGAGGGGATTAAGAGCACCATTTAAAGGGACTCCAGAGACGCGTGAGCCACCGCTATCAGTGCGGACCCAAGAGACGGGCATGAGACGCTAAGGCGGCTGCTGCAGCCACCAAGAAGCCGGTGTGCAAGCACAGACCTCTATCCACACACCCCTTCCCGGGAGCCTGTGAAGCCCGTCACTGCCACGGTCCTGTAATCCAGGGACAACTTCCCTGGGAGAAGGCACGGCACACCTAAGGCTGGTGCAACGTCATGCTGGCCTCTGTGACCACAAGCTCATCCCGCATTCCGTATACTTTCCTCTTCCTGGCGTCAGTGAGCCAGAGCCCCCGAATCAGCTGCTCCTTTAACCCTGTCTTGACTGAGCTAAGAACAGACGCCTTCAGGTGACCTACACAGAGGCGGGTCCAAATCCAAAGCTGAACCTCAGGAGCTGTGCGAACAAAGAAGAGAAAGGGAAATTTCTTCCAACAGCCTGAGAAGCAGCAGATTAAATCTCCACAATCAACTTGATGTACCCTGCATCTGTGGAATAACTGAATAGAAAACGAATCTTCCCAAATTGAGGAGGTGGACCTTGGGAACATGATATATATATATATTTTTCCCTTTTTCTCTTTTTGGGAGTGTGTATGTGTATGCTTCTCTGTGTGATTTTTGTCTGTATAGCTTTGTTTTAGCATTTTTCCTAGGGTTCTGTCTGGCTGTGTTTTTGTTTTTGTTTTACTTTCCAAAAAACTTTTCCTAATAATTACTTTTTATATTAATAACTATATTTTATTTTATTCTTTCTTTTTTTCCTTCTTTTCTCCCTTTTATTCTGAGCCGTGTGGATGACAGGCTCTTGGTGCTGCAGCCAGGCATCAGGGCTGTGCCTCTGAGGTGGGAGAGTCAAGTCCAGGACACTGGTCCACAAGAGACCTCCCAGCTCCACATAATATCAAACGGTGAAAATCTCCCAGAGATCTCCATCTCGATGCCAAGACCCAGCTCCACTCAATGACCAGCAAGCTACAGTGCTGGACATCCTATGCCAAACAATTAGCAATACAGGAACAAAACCCCATCCATTAGCAGAGAGGCTGCCTAAAATCATAATAAGGCCACAGACACCCCAAAACACACAACCAGATTTGGAACTGCCCACCAGAAATACAGGACCCAGCCTCAACAACCAGAGCACTGGTACTACCCTCCTCTACAAAGAAGCCTACACAACACACTGAAACAGCTTAAGCCACTGGGGAGAAACAGCAAAAACAACAGGGAATACGAACCTGCAGCCTGCAAAAAGGAGACCCCAAACACAGTAAGTTAAGCAAAATGAGAAAACAGAGAAACACACATCAGATGAAGGAGCAAGGCAAAAACCCACCAGACCTAACAAATGAAGAGGAAATAGACAGTCTACTTGAAAAAGAATTCAGAAAAATGAAAGAAAAGATGATCCAAATCTTGGAAATAGAATGGAGAAAATACAAGAAGCATTTAACAAGGAACTAGAAGAACTAAAGAGCAAACAAACAGTGATGAACAACACAAAAAATGAAATTAAAAATTCTCTAGAAGGGATCAATAGCAGAATAACTGAGGCAGAAGAACGGATAAGTGACCTGGAAGATAAAATGGTGGAAATAACTACTGCAGAACAGAACAAAGAAAAAAGAATGAAAATAATTGAGGACAGTCTCAGAGACCTCTGGGACAACATTAAATGCAACAACATTCAAATTATAGGGGTCCCAGAAGAAGAAGAGAAAAAGAAAGGGACTGAGAAAATATTTGAAGAGATTATAGTTGAAAACTTCCCTAACATGGGAAAGGAAATAGTTAATCAAATCCAGGAAGCACAGAGAGTCCCATACAGGATAAATGCAAGGAGAAAAACACCAAGACACATATTAATCAAACTATCAAAAATTAAATACAAAGATTAAATATTAAAAGAAGCAAGGGAAAAGCAATAAATAGCACACTAGGGAATCTCCATAAGGTTAACTGCTGATCTTGTAGCAGAAATTCTGATAGCCAGAAGGGAGTGGCAGGACATATTTAAAGTGATGAAGGAGAAAAACCTACAACCAAGATTACTCTACCCAGCAGGGATCTCATTCAGGTTTGAGGGAGAATTTAAAAACTTTTAGAGAGAAGCAAAAGCTAAGAGAATCCAGCAACACCAAACCAGCCTTACAACAAATGCTAAAGGAACTTCTCTAGGCAGGAAACACAAGAGAAGTTAAAGTCCTACAAAAACAAACACAAAACAATTAAGAAAATGGTATTAGGAATGTGCATATCAATAATTACCTTAAATGTAAATGTATTACATGCTTCAACAAAAAGACATAGACTGGCTGAATGGATACGAAAACAAGACGATCACACACCAGTCAGAATGGCCATCATCAAAAAATCTAGAAACAGGGGTTTCCCTGGTGGCGCAGTGGTTGAGAGTCCGCCGGCCAATGCAGGGGACACGGGTTCGTGCCCCGGTCCGGGAGGATCCCACATGCCATGGAGCAGCTGGGCCCATGAGCTATGGCCGCTGAGCCTGCGTGTCCGGAGGCTGTGCTCTACAACGGGAGAGGCCACAACAGTAAGAGGCCCGCGTACCACCAAAAAAAAAAAATCTAGAAACAATAAATCCTGGAGAGGGTGTGGAGAAAAGGGAACCTTCTTGCACTGTTGGTGGGAATGTAAATTGATAAAGCCTCTATGGAGAACAGTATGGAAGTTCCTTAAAAAACTAAAAATAGAACTACCATTCGAGCCAGCAATCCCACTACTATGCATATACCCTGAGAACACCATAATTCAAAAAGACTCATGTACCAAAATGTTTATTGCAGCTCTATCTACAATAGATAGAACATGGAAGCAACCTAAGTGCCCATCAACAAATGAATGAACAATGAAAATGTGGCATATATATACAATGGAATATTGTCCAGCCATAAAAAGAAACGAAATTGAGTTATTTGTAGTGAGGTGGATGGACCTAGAGTCTGTCATACAGAGTGAAGTAAGTCAGAAAGAGAAAAACAAATACCGTATGCTAACACATATATATGGAATCTAAAAAAAACAATGGTCATGAGGAACCTAGGGACAAGACAGGAATAAAGACACAGACCTACTAGGGAATGGACTTGAGGATACAGGGAGTGGGAAGGGTAAGCTGGGACAAAATGAGAGTGTGGCATGGACATATATGTACTACCAAATGTAAAATAGATAGCTAGTGGGAAGCAGCCACATAGCACAGGGAGATCAGCTCGGTGGTTTGTGACCACCTAGAGGGGTGGGATAGGGAGGGTGTGAGGGAGGGAGATGCCGGAGGGAAGAAATATGGGGACATATGTATATGTATAACTGATTCACTTTCTTATAAAGCAGAAACTAAAACACCATGTAAGGCAATTATACTCCAATAAAGATGTTAAAAATAAAAAAAAGTCAAGTTCTTATATACAATGGAATATTATGCCACCTTAAAAAGAAACGAAATTCTGATACATGCCCACAGCATAGATGAACCTTGAAAGCATTATTAAGTGAAAAGCATTTTTAAGTGAAAAAAGCCAGACATAAAAGGACAAATATTGTATGATTCCACTTATATGAAGTACCTAGAACAGGCAAATTCATAGAGACAGAAAGAAGAATAGAGATGACTATGGACTGAGGGGAGGGAAGAATAGGGAGTCATGTTTAGTGGGTAGAGTTTCTGTTTGTGATGATGAAAAAGTTCTGGAAATAGATAGCAATGGTGGTTGCACAACATTGTGAATGTACTTAATACCATTGAATTGTATGGTAAAATGGTAAATTTTATGTATATTTTGCCACAGTAGTAAATAACCCAAGTTCAAAAACATTAATAAAAATTAATAACACACTTTAAAATTACTTGGGAGTAGGGAGAGCTATATTGGGGAAAGGGACAAAACAAAAACAAAAATAGCACCCTTCTATTTTAACTAAAATGAATGCCATTTTTTTCTTCATTTAGCTTTATCTCAGTTATTAACAGAAAAAAAAGTTTCTCTTACCTAAAGCTAAAAAGAGAATTAAATAAAAGATTGCTATATATAACTGAAGGGGAATATCCGTCCCACTTCGGGTTATGGCACTATTACTACCTCCCCTCAAAAAATGAAATCTCCACTAGCAAACATACAACACTCCTTGTTCACCACTGTAAAATGAGTAACTGCTTTCTCACTTTGCCTGGCAGAGCTCTCTTGTCTTTACCCCACAGTCATCCACAGCATCAGTCTCAGGCCCACTGCATGTTCCTCCACTGCCCTTCCCCATTATCCTCTTTTCCCTGCTACCAGCTGTAGCCATCCTCTTCTCTTACTGTCTGAAAGACTGACTATGCCCTTTACCTTCAACAATGCAGAAAGAACCCTGTGAGGGCTGGTCAGGAGTTCCTTATATGGCAAGCAAGGAGGTCCTGTTCTGGGCTTCCTGTCATCGTGCTTGGAAGTCTACTACTTTTCTTACGCCACCATCCTAGCATACATAACCATTGCCTACAAGCTAGCCAGGTCCCAAGTTTAGCTCTCCAGAGTCTGCTTCTGTGGTGTAGGAAAAATTTTAAGGCAAATGAAAACTCATCCTTATAGGCCCTGCTGCCATTTCCTTCAGGCCAGATCTTGGCTGAGGTAGGAGACAAGAAAGGGATTTCTAGACGCCTGAGATATTTTCCATAATAGAAGGGAACTCCCTAATATTAAAATAAAATGTTAAAGATAGATACATAATGCCTCCCCCAATCATCCACTGACCTCTCTGAGAGAATAGATTTTTTTTAATGTTTCATTTTTTAAAGTTTTCTTTTAAAATATACCCACATGATGTTTAACTTAAAACATATATTCACGTAGTAAATGAAAACAATAAACTTATAAAACAGTTAAAGTAATTAACATGGTAAAATGGACTTGACAGTATAAATATGTGACACTTAGACAGGTCACTCTTCCTTTCTACATAGACTCAGGAACCATTATGGTTGTATGACCTTGGACAAATTAATTAACCCTTTTATGACTTAGTTTTCCCTTTAGTGAAAATTCATGGCTTAATTCATATAAAACACCTACAATAATGCTTGGAGATAGTGTTTAATAAATGTGAGTTATTATTGTTTCTAGTAATTTTTCATTTGGTATAAGGAAAAAATGGCATGTTCTAATCAGCCTATTTAGCTAAGAATTACTATGCATATCACCAAGAGTTATTACTTTTAAATCATAAATAAGATGGAAGAAAAAAATATAAATTAATAGAGGTTAATGACTCCAAATTACTATTGCAGCTTCTAGGTCTTCAAGAATGGGAATATCAATTTTGACTAATTCACTCAACAAAAGTGCTAAATACTCTCTGTGCCAGATGCTGTATTATGTACTTATGTATATTATCTTATACTTATCTCACAATAATTCTGTGTGAAGGGTAATATTGGGCTCATGGTATTGTAAGGTTAAGTGATTTGCCCAAGGTCACACTGCTACAAACTGCTTAAGCTGAGATTTGTACCTAAGTTCCAAAACCCAGGTTCAATAGCATGCAAAAATTAGACTGACACTGTATGGATCTATGGATGCATCTGCTCTAAAAATACATTCATAATTAGAGCTCGTTGTTTTCTAGTTACTTACACACATCTATCTATCTATCTTTCTATTTATCTATCTATCTTCATATTCTCTGGGAAAGAGACTGCTGTTTAAGAGAGTTTACAATACTAATTTTAAAGGAATAGAGACTAAAAAATCAAAACTGCTCCCCATTTCCAAGACACTTCTGTGGCTCTGATTTCGGTTCCTAGTTATCCCCTTTTCCCTTAAGCAATACCCTGTGGATTCTTTATTCACAATGTCACTTACATTAGTCTCCTTTCCACAACCACTGATGCTTCCCTTGTTTACCTCCTTGTTACCTATTTCAACAACTTCTTTACTATTTTCCCATTGGCTATTCTTCTTTTTATCCATTGCAGTCTGTATAACATGATGGCTTTCACATTGCATGAACCCCACTGACCATTGACTTTTAGCAAATTACTACAACCAAGTCAGAAAGTGCTAGAGCTGGAAGAGACCTAACTATTGAGCAAGGAAGAGATTATGTCATTTTCTCACACAAACCCTTCAATTACCTTTAGAAAAAGATACAAAGGCAGGTCAAAGAATAAGAAAACCAAATGACCAATAAACAGATGAAGAGATGTCCAATCTCACTAGTCATAAAGAAAATTCAAATTGAAACAACATTGAATATCATTTTTAAGCCATCAAATTGGCAAGCTATATAAAGGATTGGAGAGTGTGTGAAACAATAAAATCTCAACACTGCTGATGAGAGTTAAAACTATTACAGACACTTTGGAGAGTGATTCAGTCTAAGATGTGCATACCTTGTGATTCAGCAAATCCAATCCCATGCATAGGCTGTAGGTAGGCCTTCTTAACCTGAGGTCTACACACCTTCATGAGGTCTGTGATCTTGGGTGGGAAAAAAGTTACACCTTTATTTTCATTAATTGAAATGTAATATTGCTTTTGATAATGAATGTAGGCAAAACACCAGTTTTATTAGCAGTACCTATGACTTATGCTCTAATAGGAATTTCAAATAGTTCCATGACATGTTATTTATTAGAGCTCCCTTGAAATATCATTTACATTCATCAGTACTTTTAGATTATAATAGCTATTAGAACCACTGACAGATATTACATAAAGAATTTTAAAAGAATCCCATTTTATTCTTTCACTATATATAGATATATAGACATGATAATTATATTTCAAAAAATTGGTTTCATTTGTAGTCTGATGCATTGTGCTTTATTTATTTTAAAACATTTTTCTGAGAAGGTGTTCATAAACTTCACTAGACACACAAAAGAATATATGGCACAAAAAATTAAGAATCTCTGCTGTAGAGACACACTTGTACATGTATATTTGAAGAAATATGCACATTTTTAAATAGTGGCATTATTTGTAATAGTAAAAATTTCATATCCATCAACAGGAAAACAGATAAATAATATATGCCATAGTTGTATGATCTAATACAAGAGGAATGAACTGTGTGTGTGTGTGTGTGTGTGTGTGTGTGTGTGTGTGTGTGTGTGTATGGCTAGATTGCAATAACCCCCACTGCCCATAGTAGGCATCCCCACAGGCACTAACACAGCACCTAATTTTGGATAAAAAATAAAAGATGAGGAACAATATGTAAAATATGATATTATTTATGTAACTTACAGAATATGTATACAGAATTATATATTGCTTATGAATCTATATGAAGGTATGCAAAAGTATTTTACAAAAGTAGACCAGGTAATTATGTATACCAAGCCCACAGCAGTGGTTTCCACTTGGGTGGTGTGATATCACGACTGGAATGACATATTGGACAACTAGTTATTTCCTTATTACCTCATACCTGCTCATTCCTTTGTATGTGTTGTTCTTTCTCACTGGAATACTTTCTCCAAGATTCCACTTATCAAATGCCTATATCCAATTGCAGCAGAGGGAGTAGGATAATATATTCATATTACTGACAGAAAAAAACCTGCCAACCAAGAATACTACACCTGGCTAAACAGTCTTTTAAAAATGAAGAGGAAATGAAGACTTTCCCAGACAAACAAAACTGAGGGAGTTCATTACCACTAGGCCTGCCTTACAAGAAATGCTAAAGGGGGTTCTTTAAGTTAAAAAGAAATGATGATGAACAACAATACAAAGATATATGAAAGCACAAAACTCACTGGTAAAGGCAAAAATATAGACAAATACAGAATATTGTAACACTTTGTAAGTGATCAGTAAATCACTTTTAATGTTAGTATAAAAGTTAAAAAAAAAGTTAAAAATAACTAGCTACCTAGAGGGGTGGGATAGGGAGGGTGGGAGGGAGATGCAAGAGGGAGAGGATATGGGTATATAAGGATACGTATAGCTGATTCACTTTGTTATAAAGCAGAAACTAACACAACAATGTAAAGCAATTATACTCCAATAAATATGTTAAAAAATAATTAACTATAAAATACATTAATGTATACAAAATATATAAAGATATAAATTGTAACTCAATAACAAAGTGGGGGGGGATAAATAAAAGTTTATTCTTTATATACAATAGAAGTTATCAACTTAAAACAGATTTTCATAACTATAATATTTTTACATAACCCCACAATAACTACAAAGAAAATACCTATAAAAGGCACATGAAACAAAAGAGAAAGGAATCAAAGTATATCAGTACAAAAAAATCAATGAAACATAAAGACATCAAGAGAGGAAAAGAGGGACAAAAAATCCCACAAGAAGAATGAAAACAAATGACAAAATTGTAATAATAGTTCTTTTCTATCACTAGTTTATATTAAGTGGATTAATCTCCCCAATGAAAAGACATAGAGTAGCTTAGTGGATGAAAAACAATATCCAACTATATGCTGTCTACAAAAGACTCACTTATTTTTTTAACCTTTATTGGAGTATAATTGCTTTACAATGGTGTGTTAGTTTCTGCTTTATAACAAAGTGAATCAGCTATACATATACATATATCCCCATATCTCTTCCCTCTTGTGAAAAGACTCACTTTACATTTAAGATGACACAAGCTGAAATTGAAGGGATGGAAAAAGATGTTCCATGCAAATTGTAACCAAAAGAAAGCAGGGGTGACTATACTTATATTAGACAAAATAGATTATAAGCCAAAAACTGTCACAAGAGACAAAGAAGAATATTATTTAATGATAAACAGGTTAATTCACTAAGAAGATACAATGATATATATATATACACAATATAATTGTACATATATAATTGTATATATAATACACAATTATACAGATAATATAATGGTAAATATTATAGATATAATTGTATATATATATACACAATTATATATAATTGTATATATAATATAATTGTATATATATAATACACAACTATGTATGTAATATAATTTTATACACACACACACACAACAGAGCAAATAAATATATAAAGCAAGGATTGACATAACTGAAGGGAGAAATATGCAGCAATACAATAATAGTAGGGGACGTCTATATCCCATTTTCAATAAAGGATAGAACATTCAGACAGAAAATTGATAAAGAAACAGTGGGCCTGCAAAACACCATAAACTAAATGGAGCTAACAGATTTAGAAAACATTATACCTGACAGCAGTAGAACATATTGTCTTCTCAAGTGCACACAGAATATTCTCCAAGAGAGATCACATGTTAGGTCACAAAATAAGTCTTAACAAATTTTAAAAGATTGAAATCACATCAAGTATCTTTTCTGACAACAGCTGAATGATACTAGAAATCAATATCAGAAGGAAAACTGGAAAATTCACAAATATGTGGGAATTACACAACACATTCCTGAGCAAACAATGGGTCAAAGAAGAAATCAAAGGAAATTAGAAAATATGAAAACAAAAACACAACATATCAAAACTCACAGGATGCAGAAAAGGATATACTAAAGAGGGAAATTTATACAAATAAAAGCCTACATTAGAAAAGGAAGAAAGATCTCAAATAAACAACCTAACATTATGCCTTAAAGAACTATAAAAAGAAGGACAAAAAAGCCCAAAATTTGAAGAAGAAAGGAGAGAATAGAGCACAAATAAATAAAATAGAGAATAGAAAAAAAAGTGTAGGTTGTTTTGAAAAAAACACGAATTTGACAATTAGGTAGACTAAGAAAAAAATGAGAGAGAAGACTCAAATAAATAAATGCAAAAATGAAAGAGAAGACAATATAATGGATGTCACAGAAATAAAAGGATTATAAGAGAATATTGTGAGGAGGAGCTACAAGATGGCTGAAGAGTAAGAAGTGGAGATCACCTTCCTCCCCACAAATACATCAGAAATAACAACTCCTACAGAACACTTACTGAACACTGGCAGAAGAAGTCAGACCTCGCAAAGGCAAGAAACTTCCCATGTACCTGGGTAGGGCAAAAGAAAAAACAGAGACAAAAGAATAGGGATGGGACCTGCACCAGTGGGAGGGAGCTGAGAAGGAGGAAAGGTTTCCATACACTAGGAAGACCATTCCCAGGCAGAGACTGTGGGTGGTGGAGGGGTAAACATCAGAGCCATGGAGGAGAGCACAGCAAGGGGGGTGGGGAAAGGCAAAGCAGAAAGATTCTCACATGGAGGATCAGTGCTGGCCAGCAGTCACCAGCCCGAGAGGCTTGTCAGCTCACCCGCTGCAGTGGGAGGGGGCTGGGAGCTGAGCATCCAGCTTCAGAGGTCGGATCCCAGGGAGAGGACAGGGGTTGGCTACGTGAACACAGCCTGAAGGGGGTTAGTGTGCCACAGCTACCCCGGAGAGAATGTGGGAAAAGGTCTGGAACAGCCAAAGATGCAAGAGAATTTTTCTTGCCTTTGTTTCACAGTGCGTGAGGAGAGGGGACTAAGAGCACCACCTAAACGAGCTCCAGAGACAGGAGCGAGCTACAGGTACCAGCACAGACACCAGAGCTGGACATGAGATGCAAAGGCTGCTGTTGCAGCCACCAAGAAGCCCGTGGGAAAGCACAGGTCACTATCAACACCACCCCTCCTGGGAGCCTACACAGGCCACCACTGCCAGGGTCCCAGAATCCAGAGACAATTTCCACAGGAGAAAACATGGCGCACCTCAGGCTGTTGCAACATCATGTCTGGCCTCTGCAATGGCAGGCTCGTCCTGCATTCCATATCCCTACTTCCCTCCAGCCTGAGTGAGCCAGAGTCCCCTAATCGGCTGCTACTTTAAGCCAATCCTGTCTGAGCGGGAACAGATGCCCTCAGGAAACCTACATGCAGAGGTGTACCCAAATTCAAAGCTGAACCTCAGGAGCTGTGCGAACAAAGATGAAAAAGGGAAATTTCTCCCAGCAGCCTCAGGAGTAGCGGACTAAATCTCCAAAACCAACTTGATGTACCCTGCATCTGTGGAATACCTGAATAGAAAATGAATAAACCCAAATTGAGGCAGTGGACTTTGGGAGCATTGATATATAAATATTATTCCTTTTTCTCTTTTTGTGAGTGTGTATGTGTATGCTGCTTTGTGTGATATTGCCTGTATAAACTGTCTGAACCAACTTTAGACACTGGGAACAGACACCAAAAACAACGGGAATTATGAACATGCAGTCTGCGAAAAGGAGACCCCAAACACAGTAAGTTAAGCAAAATGAGAAGACAGAGAAACACACAGCAGATGAAGGAGCAAGGCAAAAACCGACCAGACCTAACAAATGAAGAGGAAATAGGCAGTCTACCTGAAAAGAATTCAGAATAATCAGAGTAAAGATGATCCAAAACCTTGGAAACAGAATGGAGAAAATACAAGAAACGTATAACAAGGACCTAGAAGAACTAAAGAGCAAACACACAGTGATAAACAACAAAATAAATGAAATTAAAAATTCTCTAGAAGGGATGAATAGCAGAATAATTAAGGCAGAAGTACAGATAAGTGACCTGGAAGATAAAAGAGTGGAAATAACTACTGCAGAGCAGAATAAAGAAAAAAAGAATAAAAAGAATTGAGGATAGTCTCAGAGACGTCTGGGACAACATTAAATGCAACAACATTCCAATTATAGGAGTCCCAGAAGAAGAAGAGAAAAAGAGAGGGACTGAGGAAATATTTGCAGAAATTATAGTTGAAAACTTCCTTAATATGGGAAAAGAAATAGTTAATCAAGTCCAGGAACCACAGAGAGTCCCTTACAGGATAAATCCAAAGAGAAACACACCAAGACACATATTAATCAAACTATCAAAAAATAAATACAAAGACAAAAGATGAAGAGCAGGGGGAATCCACATACGGTTGACAGCTGATTTTTCAGCAGAAACTCTGCAAACCAGAAGGGAGTGGCAGGACATATTTAAAGTGATGAAGGAGAAAAACCTACAACCAAGATTACTCTACCCACCAAGGATCTCATTCAGATTTGATGGAGAAATTAAAGCCTTTACAGACAAGCAAAAGCTAAGAGAATTCGGCACCACCAAACCAGCTTTACAGCAATTGCTAAAGGAACTTCTATAGGCAGGAAACACAAGAGAAGGAAAAGACATACAATAACAAACCCAAAACAATTGAGAAAAGGGTAATAAGAACATATATATCAATAATTACCTTAAATGTAAATGGATTAAATGCTCCAACCAAAAGACACAGACTGGCTGAATGGATACAAAAAGAAGACCCATATATATGTTGTCCACAAGAGACACACTTCAGACTTAGGGACACATACAGACTGAAAGTGAGGGAATGGAAAAAGATATTCCATGCAACAGGAAATCAAAATAAATCTGGAGTAGCAATTCTCATATCAGAAAAATTAGACGTTAAAGCAAAGACTGTTACAAGAGAAAAAGAAGGACACTACATAAGGATCAATCCAGGAAGAAGATATAACAATTGTACATATGTAAGCACCCAAATAGGAGCACCTCAATACATAAGGCAAGTGCTAAGAGCCATAAAAGGTGAAATCAACAGAGACGCAATCATAGTAGGGGACTTTAACATCTTATATTCACTAATGGACAGATCATCTGAAATGAAAATAAATAAGGAAATTCAAGCTTTAAATTATACATTAAACAAGATGGACTAAATGATATTTTTAGGACACTCGATTCAAAAACAACAGAATACACATTCTTCTCAAGTCCTCCTGGAACATTCTCCAGGATAGATCATATCTTCGGGCACAAATCAAGCCTTGGTAAATTAAAAAAAATTGAAATTGTATCAAGTATCTTTTCCGACAACAACACTATGAGACTAGATATCAATTACAGGAAAAAATCTGTAAAACATGCAAACACAAGGAGGCTATATAATACATTACTTAATAACTAGGAGATCACTAAAGAAATCAAAGGGGAAATCCAAAAATATCTAGCAACAAATGGCTATGAAAACACGACGACCAAAAAGCTATGAGATCCAGCAAATGCAGTTCTAAGAGGGAAGGTTATAGTAATAAAATCCTACCTTAAGAAACAAGAAACATCTCAAATAAACAACCTAATATTACACCTAAACCAATTACAGAAAAAGGAAATAAAAAACCTCAATGTTACCAAAAGGAAAGAAATCATAAAGATCAGATCAAAAATAAATAAAAAAGAAATGAAGGAAACAATAACAAAGATCAATAAAACTAAAAGCTGGTTCTTTGAGAAGCTAAACAAAATTGATAAACAATTAACCAGACTCATCAAGAAAAAAATGGAGAAGACTCAAATCAATAGAATTAGAAATGAAAAAGGAGAAGTAACAACTGACACTGCAGAAATATAAAGGATCATGAGAGAACACTACAAGCAACTATATGCCAATAAAATGGACAACCCTGAAGAAATGGACAAATTCTTAGAAAAACAGAAGCTTCTGAGACTGAAGCAGGAAGAAACAGAAAAAATAAGCAGACCAATCACAAGTACTGAAATTGAACCTGTGATTTAAAATCTTCCAGCAAACAAAAGTCCAGGACAGGACAGGTTCACAGGCGAATTCTATCTAACATTTAGAGAAGAGCTAACACCTATCTTTCTCAAACTCTTCCAAAATAGAGCAGAAGGAGGAACACTCTCAAACTCATTGTACGAGGCCACCATCACCTTGATACCAAAACCAGACAAAGATGTCACAAAGAAAGAAAACTACAGGCCAATATCACTGATGAATATAGATGAAAATATCCTCAACAAAATACTAGTAAACAGTATCTAACAGCACTATAAAAGCATCATACACCATGATCAAGTGGGGTTTATTCCAGGAATACAAGGATTCTCCAATATACGCAAATCAAGCAAAAAGATAAACCAGATTAACACACTGAAGGAGAAAATCCAAATGATCATTTCAGTAGATTAAGAAAAAGTTTTGACAAAATTCAACACCCATTTATGATAAAAACCCTCCAGAACGTAAGCATAGAGGGAACTTACCTCAACATAATAAAAGGCCATATATGACAAACTCAAAGCCAAGATCGTCTTCAATGGTGAATATCTGAAACCATTCCCATTAAGATCAGAAAAAGATACGGTTGCCCACTCTCACCACTCTTATTCAACATAGTTTTGAAAGTTTTAGCCACAGCAATCAGAGAAGAAAAAGAAATAAAAGGAATCCAAATTGGAAAAGAAGAAGTAAAGCTGTCACTGTGTGCAGATGACATGATACTATACTCAGAGAATCCTAAATATGCTATCAGAAAACTACTAGAACTAATCAATGAATTTGGTAAAGTACCAGGATACAAAAGTAATGCACAAAAATTTCCTGCATTCCTATACACTAATGATTTTAGACCTGAAAGTGGAATTAAGGAAACACTTTCATTTATCATTACAACAAAAAGAATAAAATACCTAGGAAGAAATATACCTATGGAGACAAAAGACCTGTATGCAGAAAAGTATAACACACTGTTGAAAGAAATTAAAGATGATACAAATAGATGGAGAGATATACCACATTCTTGAATTGGAAGAATCAACAATGTGAAAATGACTCTACTATGCAAAGCAATCTACAGAATCAATGCAATCCCTATCAAACTACCACAGGCATTTTTCACAGAACTAGAACAAAATGTTTCACAATTTGTATGGAAACACAAAAGACCCTGAAGAGCCAAAGCAAGCTTGAGAAAGAAAAACAGAACCAGAGGAATCAGACCTCCCTGACTTCAGACTATGCTACAAAGCTACAGTAATCAAGCCAGTATGGTACTGGCACAACAACAGAAATATAGATCAATGGAACAAGATAGAAAGCCCAGAGATAAACCAAGTCATGTATGGTCACCTTATTTTTGATATATATTTTTGATAAGAATATACAATGGAGAAAAGACAGCCACTTCAATAAGTGGTGCTGGGAAAAGTGGACAGCTACATGGAAAAGAATGAAAATAGAATACTCTGTAACACCTTACACAGAAATAAACTTAAAATGGATTAAAGACCTAAATGTAAGGCCAGACACCATCAAACTCTTAGAGGAAAATATAGGGAGAACACTCTACTCTTGCTTTCATAAATCACAGCAAGATCCTTTTTGACCCACCTCCCTGAGAAATGGAAATAGAAACAAAAATTAAAAATGGGACCTAATGAAATTTAAAAGCTTTTGCACAGCAAAAAAAAACCATAAAAATATCAAAAAGACATATACACTACTAAATGTAAAATAGATACTAGTGAGAAGCAGTTGCATAGCACAGGGAGATCAGCTCAGTGCTGTGTCACCAGGTAGAATGGTGGGATAGGGAGGGTGGGAGGATGGGAGATGCAAGAGGGAGGAGATATGGGGATATATGTATATGTATACCTGATTCACTTTTTTATAAAGCAGAAACTAACACATCCTTGTAAAGCAATTACACTCTAATAAAAATGTTAAAAAAAAAAAAGACAACACTCAGAATGGGAGAAAATATTTGCAAATGAAGCCACTGACAAAGATTCATCTCCAGAATGTACAAGCCGCTCATGCAGCTTAATATCAAAAAAACAAACAACCCAATCCACAAATGGGCAAAAGACCTGAATAGACATTTCTCCAAAGAAGATATACAGATTGTCAAGAAACACATGAAAAAATGCTCAACATCATTAATCATTAGAGAAATGCAAATCAAAACCAGAATAAGATACCACCTCACACCAGTCAGAATGGCCATCATCAAAGAAATCTACAAACAATAAATGCTGGAGAGCATGTGGAGAAAAGGGAACCTTCTTGCACTCTTGGTGGGAATGCAAATTGACACAGCCACTATTAAGAACAGTATGGATGTTCCTTAAAAACAGTAAAAATAGAACTACCATATGACCCAGCAATCCAACTACTCACCTTATGCCTTGAGAAAACCATAATTCAGAAATAGTCATGTACCACAATGTTCATTGCAGCTCTATTTACAATAGCCAGGACGTGGAAGTAACCTATGTGTCCATCGGCAATTTATAGAATCAATACATTCTCTATCAAAATCCAAATGGCATTTGAATGGGTAAAGAAGATGTGGCACATGTATACAATGGAATATTATTCAGCCATAAAAGAAATGAAATTGAGTTATTTGTGGTGAGGTGGATGGACCTCGAGTCTGTCATACAGAGTGAAGTAAGTCAGAAAGAGAAAAACAAATACTGCATGCTAACACATATATATGGAATTTAAAGGGAAAAAGTAGTTCTGAAGAACCTAGGGGCAATACAGGAATAAAGACACAGATGTAGAGAATGCACATGAGGACACAGGGAGGGGGAAGTGTAAGCTGGAGTGATGTGAGATGTCAATTTTGGATGTGACACCAAAAGTACAGGAAACAAAAAAGTACAGCATGGATATATACACACTAGCAAATGTAAAACAAGTAGCTAGTGGGAAGCCGCCTCATAGCACAGGGCTATCAGCTCGTTGCTTTGTGACCACCTAGAGGGGTGGGATAGGGACTGTGGGAGGGAGGGAGACACAAGAGGGAAGAGATATGAGGATATATGTATATGTATAGCTGATTTAGTTTGTTATAAAGCAGAAACTAGGATACCATTGTAAAGCAATTATAGTCCAATAAAGATGTTAATAAAAAGAGAATATTGTGAACAATTATACAAGAGGAAATTGGGAAACCTAAAAGAAATGGATAAATTCCTAGAAACATACAATCTACTAAGTCTGAATCATGAAGGAACAGAAAATTTGAACAAACATGACTGGTAAGGAGATTGAATGAGTAATTAAAAACTTCTTGATAAAGAAAAGCCCAGTACTATGGCTTCCCTGGAGAAATCTACCATCCTTTAAAGAAGAATTAATTCCAGTCCCCATTAAATTTTTCCAAAAATTTAATTTTTTTTCCAAAAAAAGGAGAAAATGCTTCTGAATGCATGTTACAATGCCAGCATTATCCCAATACCAAAGTCAAAGACACTACAAGAAAAGCAAATTATAGGTCAATTACCCTGACATATGTAGATGCAAAAATTCTGCACAAAATACTAGCAAATCAACTTCAACAGCATATTAAATGGATCATACAACTTTGACCAAGTGGAAATTATGCTTGAGTGCAAGGATGATTCAACATACAAAAATTAATCAATGCAATATAGCACATTAACAGAATGAAGGATAAAATCACCAGATCATCTCAACAGATGCAGAAAAAGCATTTGGCAAAATTCAACATTCTTTCATGATAAAAACTCCCAAGAGAGAATAAAAGAAAATTATCTCAACATAATAAAAGCCATATATAAAAAGCCCACAGCTGACATCATACAAAGAAAACAGTGTTATCTATAATAACATCGAAAAAAATAAAATACTTGCAAACTTAACAAAAGAAGTGAAAGATTTATATACTGAAAACCATAAAACTTTGATAAAAAAATTTTAGACAAAAATAAATGGAAAGACATCCCATATTCATGAATTAGAAGACTTACTATCATTAAAATGTCCATAGTACCAAAAGCAATTTATAGAATCAATACATTCTCTATCAAAATCCAAATGGCATTTTTTAGAGAAATAGAAAAAAGTCCTAAAATTCATATGGAACAATGAAGGACCTTAAATAATCAAAGCAATTTTGAATACGAAAAATAAAGCTGGAGACATCACACTTCCTGATTTCAAAATATATTACAAATTTACAGTAATTAAAACAGTAGAGTACTGACATAACAACAGACATAGAGAACATGGAAAAGCATAGATAACCCAGAAGTAAATCCACACATATACAATCAGCTGATCCTCTACAAGGACTCCAAGAATATACAATGGGGAAAAGATAAACTTTTTAACAAATGATTCTGGCAAAACTGGATACCTACTTGCAAAATCATGAAATTGAACCTTTTATCTACACCATAAATAAAAATCAACTCAAACTTGATTAAAGATTTAAATATAAGACCTGAAACAGTAAAAACCCCTAGAATAAAAATTAGGAGAGAAGCTTCATATCATTTGTGTCAATAATAATTTCTTGGATGTGACACCAAAAGTACAGAAAACAAAAACAAATTTAGAGAAGATTTTTTTACATCAAGCTAAAAAGATTCTTCACAGCAAAGAACAAAATTAACAGAATGGGGCTTCCCTGGTGGCGCAGTGGTTGGGAGTCGCCTGCCGATGAAGGGGACATGGGTTCGTGCCCCTGTCCAGGAAGATCCCACGTGCCACAGAGTGGCTGGGCCCGTGAGCCATGGCCGCTGGGCCTGTGCGTCTGGAGCCTGTGCTCCGCAACGGGAGAGGCCACAATGGTGAGAGGCCTGCGTACCACAAAAACAAACAAACAAAAAAAATTTAACAGAATGAAGAGGCAATCTATAGATTGGGATAAAATATCTGTAAACCATATAACTGATAAGGGGTTAATATCCAAAATATAGAAGAAATTGCTTCAACTCATTAGCATAAATAAATAAATAAATAGGCAAAGGAGTTGAATGGGCAATTCTCCAAACACAACATACAATTGGCCAACAGGTATATTAAAAGGTGCTCAACATCCCTAATCACCAAAGAAATGCAAATTGAAACCGCAATAAGATATCACCTCATAGTTGTTAGAATAGCTATTATTAAAAAAAAAAAGAATGAAAGTCATATTTTGGTGAGGATATGAAGAAATTGGAAAACATTTCTTCTAATGTGGGAATGTAAAATGGTACAACAACTGTGCAAACAGTATAAAAGTTACTCAAAATATTAAACATAAAAATACCATGTGAGACAATTCCAAGGCTGTGGCAGACATCATGGGAGAGGCTTCCCTAGCAGCTCCCAAGGCTTTCTTTGTCTTGAGGACACCTTCCTTTTCCCTTCTCCACATGAGAACAGACATCTACTCTGAGAAGACATTAACTCTTGGAGGATCAGAAAGAGGGTGTTTGGTACGTCGTGACACACCTGCAAGCAATTTGGTGAAATACGTTTACTAACAAGAAGTTATTTTCGGAGGTAGCCTCATCCAGCAGAGGGCAGACAGCAGAAGTAAGAAGAACCACAATCCTGCAGCCTGTGGAACAAAAATCACATTCAAAGAAAGAGAGACAAGATGAAAAGGCAGAGGCTATTTACCAGATGAAGGAACAAGATAAAACCCCAGAAAAGCAACTAAATGAAGTGGAGATAGGAAAACTTCCAGAAAAAGAATTCAGAATAATGATAGTGAAAATGATCCAGGACCTCAAAAAAAGAATCGAGGCAAAGATCGAGAAGATGCAAGAAATGTTCAACAGAGACATACAAGAATAAAAGAACAAACACCTAAAAGCATTAAAGAACAAAAAAACAGAGATGAATAATACAATAATTGAAATGAAAAATACACTAGAAGGAATCAATAGCAGAATAACTGAGGCAGAAGAACGGAAAAGTGAACTGGAAGACAGAATGGTGGAATTCACTGCTGCAGAACAGAATAAAGAAAAATGAATGAAAAGAAATGAAGACAGCCTAAGAGGCCACTTGGGACAATATTAAACTCAACAACATTCACATTATAAGGGTCCCAGAAGGAGAAGAGAGAGAGAAAGGACGTGAGAAAATATATGAAGAGATTATAGTCGAAAATTTCCCTAAGATGAGAAAGGAAATAGCCACCCAAATCCAGGGAGGGCAGAGAGTCCCAGGCAGGATAAACCCAAGGAGAAACATGCTGAGACACATAGTAATCAAATTGTCGAAAATTAAAGACAAAGAAAAATTATTGAAAGGAACAAGGGAAAAATGACAAATAATATACAAGGGAACACCCATAAGGTTAACAGCTGATTTCTCAGCAGAAACTATACAAGCCAGAAGGGAAGGGAATGATATATTTAAAGTGATGAAAGGGAAGAACCTGCAAAGAATATTACTCTACCCTTCAAGGACCTCATGCAGATTCGAAGGAGAAATCAAAAGCTTTACAGACAAGCAAAAGCTAAGAGAATTCAGAACCACAAAATCAGCTCTACAACAAATGCTAAAGGCACTTCTCTAAGTGGGAAACACAAATGAAGTAAAGGACCTACAAAAAAAAACCCCATAACAATTAAGAAAATGGTAAAAGGAACATACATATCAATAATTCCCTTAAACGTGAGTGGATTAAATGCTCCAATCATCAGACACAGGTGTGCTGAATGGATTAAAAAACAAGACCCATATATATGCTGTATACAAGAGAACGACTTCAGACCTACAGACACATACAGACTGAAAGTGAGTGGATGGAAAAAAATATTCAATTCAAAAGGAAATCAAAAGAAAACTGGAGTAGTAATACTTATATCAGAACAAATAGACTTTAAAATAAAGGATGTTACAACAGACAAGGAAGGACACTACATAATAATCAAGGGATCAATGCAAAAAGAAGATATAACAATTATAAATATATATGCACCCAATATAGGAGCATATCAATACATAAGGCAACTGCTAACAGCTCTAAAAGAGGAAAACAACAGTAACACAATAATAGTGGGGGACTTTAACACCTCACTTACATCAATGGACAGATCATCCAAAATGAAAATTAATAAGGAAACACAAGCTTTAAATTACACAATAGACCAGATATACTTAAGTGATATTTATAGGACATTCCATCCAAAAATAGCTGATTACACTTTCTTCTCATGTGAGCATGGAACATTCGCCAGGACAGATCACATCTTGGATCCCAAATCAAGCCTTAGTAAATTTAAGAAAATTGAAATCATATTAAGCATCTTTTGTGACCACAACACTATGAGCTTAGAAATTAATTACGGGGGAAAAAAGCGTAAATAACAAAAAACACATGGAGGCTAAGCAATATGTTACTAAATAACTAAGAGGTCACTGAAGAAATCTAAGAGGAAATAAAAAAATACCTAGAGACAAATGACAATAAGAACACGACGATCCAAAACCTATGAGATGCAGCAAAAGCAGTTCTAAAAGGGAAGTTTACAGCAATAAAAGCCTACCTCAAGAAACAAGAAAAAATCTCAAATACACAATATAACCTTACACCTAAAGGAACTAGAGAAAGAAGAACAAACAAAACGCAAAGTTAGCAGAAGGAAAGAAATCTTAAAGATCAGAACAGAAATAAATGAAATAGAAACAAAGAAAACAATAGCAAAGATCAATAAAACTAAAAGCTGGTTCTTTGAGAAGATAAACAAAATTGATAATCCATTAGCCAGACTCATCAGGAAAAAGAGAGAGAGAACTCAAATCAATAAAATTACAAATGAAAAAGGAGAAGTTACAACAGACACCACAGAAATGCAAAGCATCCTAAGAGACTACTACAAGCAAATCTATGCCAATACAATGGACAACCTGGAAGAATGGAGAAATTCTTAGAAAGGTATAACCTTCCAAGACTGAACCGGGAAGAAATAGATAATAGGAACAGACCAAACAAAAGTAATGAAATTGAAACTGTGATTTAAAATATTCCAACAAACAAAAGTACAGGACCACATGGCTTCACAGGTGAATTCTGTCAAACATTTATAGAAGAGTTAACACCCATCCTTTTCAAACTCTTCCAAAAAATTACAGAGGAACACTCCCAAACTCATTCTATGAGGCCACAATCAGCTTGATACCAAAACCAGAAAAAGACACTACATAAAAAGGAAAATTACATAGCAATATCACTGATGAATACACATGTAAAAATTCTCAACTAATTACTAGCAAACAGAATCCAACAACACATTAAAATTATCATACAGCACGATCATGTGGGATTTATCCCAGGGATGCAAGGATTATTCAATATGTGCAAATCAATCAATGTGGTACCCCATATTAACAAATTAAAGAATAAAAACCATATGATCATCTCAATGGATGCAGAAAAAGCTTTTGACAAAATTCAACACCGATTTATGATAAAACTCTCCAGAATGTGGGCATAGATGGAACCTAACTCTACATAATAAAAGCCAAATATGACAAACCTACAGCAAACATCATTCTCAATGGTGAAAAACTGAAAGCATTTCTTCTAACATCAGGAACAGGACAAGGATGTCCACTCTCGGCACTATTATTCAACATAGTTTTGGAGGTCCTAGCCATGGCAATCAGAGAAGAAAAAGAAATAAAAGGAATCCAAATTGGAAAAGAAGAAGTAAAGCTGTCACTGATTGCAGATGACATGATACTATACATAGAGAATCCTAAAGATACCACCAGAAAACTAATAGAGGTAATCAATGAATTTGGTAAAGTTGCAGGATACAAAATTAATGCACAGAAATCTCTTGCATTCCTATACACTAATGATGAAAAATCTGAAAGAGAAATTAAGGAAACACCCCCATTTACCATTGCAACAAAAAGAATAAAATATCTAGGAATAAACCTACCTAAGGAGACAAAAGACCTGTATGCAGAAAACTGTAAGACACTGATGATAGAAATTAAAGATGATACAAACAGATGGAGAGACGTACCATGTTCTTGGACTGGAAAATCAGTATTGTGAAAATAACTATACTACCCGAAGCAATCTACAAATTCAATGCAATCCCTATCAAACTGCCAATGGCATTTTTACAGAACTAGAACAGAAAAACTTAAAATCTGTATGGAGACACAAAAGATCCCAAATAGCCAAAGCAGTCTTTACCGAAAAAAACGGAGCTGGAGGAATCAGACTCCCTGACTTCAGACTATACTACAAAGCTACAGTTTGCAAGACAATATGGTACTGGCACAGAAACAGAAATATAGGTCAATAGAACAGGATAGAAAGCCCAGAGAAAAAGCAAGCACATATGGACACCTTATCTTTGATAAAGGAGGCAAGAATATACAGTGGAGAAAAGACAGTCTCTTCAATATGTGGTACTGTGAAAACTGGACAGCTACATGTAAAAGAGTGAAATTAGAACACTCCCTAACACCATACACAAAAATAAACTCAAAATGTATTAGAGGCCTAAATGTAAGACTGGACACTATAAAACTCTTAGAGGAAAACATAGAAAGAACACTCTCTGACATAAATCACAGCAAGATCTTTTTTGATACACCTCCTAAAGTAATGGAAATAAAAACAAAAATAAACAAATGGGACCTAATGAAACTTAAAAGCTTTTGCACAGCAAAGGAAACTACAAACTAGATGAAAAGACAACCCTCAGAATGGGAGAAAATATTTGCAAACGAATCATTGGACAAATGATTAATCTCCAAAATATATAAACAGCTCATGCAGCTCAGTATTAGAAGAACAAACAACCCAAATCCAAAAATGGGCAGAAGATCTAAATAGACATTTCTCCTAGGAAGACATACAGATGGCCAAGAAGCACATGAAAAGCTGCTCAATATCACTAATAACTAGAGAAATACAAATCAGAGCTACAATGAGATATCGCCTCATTCCAGTTAGAATGGGTATTATCAGAAAATCTAAAAACAAAAAATGCTGGAGAGGGTGGGGAGAAAAGGGAACCCTCTTTCATTGTTGGTGGGAATATAAATTGATACAGCCACTATGGAGAATAGTATGGAGGTTCCTTAAAAATCTAAGAATAGAATTACCATATGATGCAGCAATTCCACTACTGGGCATATACTCAGAGAAAACCATAATTCAAAAAGACACATGCACCCCAATATTTATTGCAGCACTATTTACAATAGCCAGGTCATGGAACCAACCTAAATGTCCATCGACAGATGAATGGATAAAGAAGATGTGGTACATATATACAATGGAATATTACTCAGCCATAAAAAGCAACGAAATTGGGTCATTTGTACAGACGTGGATGGATCTAGAGACTGTCATACAGAGTGAAGTAAAGCAGAAAGAGAAAAACAGATATCATATATTAAGCATATATGTGGAACCTAGAAAATTGGTACAGATGAACCGGTTTGCAGGGAAGAATTTGAGACACAGGTCTAGAGAACAAACGTATGGACACCAGGGGGGGAAAGTGGCAGTGGGGGAGGGGGTGGTGTGATGAATTGGGAGATTGGGATTGACATATATACACTAATATGTGTAAAATGGATAGCTAATAGCAACCTGCTTAAAAAAAAAAAGAAAATATTTTCCATTCAGAAAAAAAAAAAGAAAGAAATACCATGTTATGTAGCAATGCCTGTTATGGGTATTTATCCAAAAGAATTGAAATCATGATGACAGATATTTGCACTCCCATATTCAGTGCAGCATATTTACAATAGCCAAGATGTGGAAACAACTTAAATGTCCATAGATACATGTATGAATAAAGAAAATATGAGATTAATATATATATTATTCAGCCTTTAAATATAAGGAAATCCTTCCATAGATGATGACATAGATCAACCTTGAGGACAATATGCTAAGATAATTAACATTTGGGTAAATCTCAATGTTGTGTTCTTACCTCAGTTAAAAAAAATACAAGGGGATGTGACCACGATATAAGATTGTAGCCATCACAATCACGGGAAATTTATGAAAACCAGATATAAATCCTTAAAAATAAAATGTGGGCCTTGAGCAGTCTTTGCAAGAAGAACTCCACTTTGTAAAAGTTGTAACTAAAAATAAGTAAGTGGGTTAATAAATCTAATAGAGTAATGGACGTAAGAGTCATATCAGTGCTAGCATCAAAGTTGTTCTACAGGGGCTTCCCTTGTGACGCAGTGGTTGAGAATCTGCCTGCTAATGCAGGGAACACGGGTTCGAGCCCTGGTCTGGGAAGATCCCACATGCCGTGGAGCAACTGGGCCTGTGAACCACAACTATTGAGCCTGCGCATCTGGAGCCTGTGCTCCACAACAAGAGAGGCCACAACGGTGAGAGGTCCGTGCACCGCGATGAAGAGTGGCCCCCTCTCGCCGTAACTAGAGAAAGCCCTTGCACAGAAATGAAGACCCAACACAGCCAAAAATAAATAAATAAATTTATAAAAATAATAAATAAATTTAAAAAATGATGAATTGGGAGATTGGAATTGACATATATGCACTAATATGTATAAAATGGATAACTAATAAGAACCTGCTGTATAAAAAAATAAATAAGATTCAAAAATTCAAAAAAAAAAGTTGTTCTACAAAAGTTTCTGTGCCTAATGATGTCTAAACAAAATATGAAACTTCTTCCAATACCTGAAGAACACTGTAATGGCAAGCAATCAAAACACGCAGACACACACACACACACACACACACACACACACACACACACACAGAGTCCCCTCTTTCATTTGATTTCAGCAGTCTACATTTTCTACAGTAGTAAATATTCTAGCTATATCTTGTGAATCTCAAAGTACTGGAAAGTAAGTGCCAATTCAAAAGTAGTTTATCTTATGACACCATAAATGTTACTAATTTTGTTGTCCATTTGAAATATGTAAGTTGTACTATTAAAAACAACAACAAAGGAGATCTTTATACATGTGGAAAAACACAAGTTTACCCACTGTATTCCCATTAACATATATATAATTATTGGTTATGCATTTACCTTTTAAATCATATAGAAAATAAGAGGAGATATGAACAAAAATATTAAAATATTGGTTTATATTTTTAAAGCCTATATACTTTATACAAAGCCTAGCTCAAATGTCATTTTTCTTATAAGACTTTCCCTGATTTCTAAGAAATCAGAGTTTTTTTTAACTCTCCCAGCACAATTGTATATAGTCTTATTGTTCCTCGGTGATAGAAGTGTGGAGTAGTAGTGGTGGAGGAAGCAAAATATACAAGGTTGACTATTTAAGCTTGGGGTCATTTTTTCTAGTACCAGCTGATGAAACAACATTCTCTCTCTTATTTATTTTTTTTTTTTTTGCGGTACGTGGGCCTTTCACTGTTGTGGCCTCTCCCGTTGTGGAGTACAGGCTCCGGACGCACAGGCTCAGTGGCCATGGCTCATGGGCCCAGCCACTCCACGGCATGTGGGATCCTCCTGGACCGGGGCACGAACCCGTGTCCCCTGCATCAGCAGGAGGACTCTCAACCACTGTGCCACCAGGGAAGCTCCCCTTCTCTCTTTTATATACCTCCTTCTCAATCATTTCTTAAACACCAGCAACATAGCTCCTCCCTTAAAAAGGCATAGGCTTTCAAGAGAGGTCTGAGGTATTATGACTGAAAAAGGTCCAAAGAAAGATAACTTTTGTAGGCATATAAAGAAGTTTCCATCAGGGCAGCATTCTGGGTTGGAGTCATTAATTAAACCCTGGGGCGAAGTGGGTGACTTTTATTTGTGAACTAACATGCATATCTTCTCACAGAAATCTCCAGATGTTTCAACAGGTGACTTGTTGGTCACACCATAAATGCCTCACAATTTATCTCCTAATACTTAGAAGACTATACCTTCTATATCTATATCATGACTGTGGTGATAGTTTGTGTTTTATCTTCCAGATCCACCCCTCCACTTTCTCCATCCTGCTTTGTGTCCCAGGAGACTAGCTTATATATACTCCACCAACAGGCTCCCCTCTCCTCTTGCTTTTGGTTGAGGTTTGGCCAATGAGAGTTACCAGCAAGAGTCTGGAAAGCAAACGGAGATTATCGTTGAGGTATTTATTCTCCCAGCTTCTACACTGCAAGGTCACTGTGGGCTGGCTACTTCCTTTAACCAAAGATCACAGCTCCTATCGAGTGGCCCTCTACTCATACTGAGTTCAAGGAATCACTCCCTACTTGCACTCCTTAAGTCCTAGGATTACTAATAGCACACACTGTTATTATCTCTAAGATATTACACTATTCTTTATGGTTTTCCTATCCCTTGCTCACACCTTTGTAAGTAGTTCAAGTATTAAACTCTCCTCAAATTACTCAATACGAATGTTGCATCTATTTTCTTCTAGGACCTTTACTGATGCAGCCTTCATCATAGATACCATCCAAAGAGTAATAGCTAACATTTAGTAAGTATTTATTTTGTGCTAGGCTTTATTCCAAACACCTGACATTTACTGACATATTTAAATCTTTACAGCTACTCTATAAATATTATTTTCTTCTCTACAAATCACTTCATTTCTCCTTTCTTTATCTCTGTTCCAGATATTTTTCTCTCCCTTTTACTGTGAAAGGTAACTGAAGCTATATCTCCCTCCATAGTTCAAAGGAGTAGAAAGGAATAAGGCCCAGAATGCACTAAGGATTGCAAAAATAACAATAAGGGTAACATACTTTGTTTATATTCAGAGCAAGATAAGTAAGGAATGGGTAGAGAAATTGCACAAGGTCAGTGGTAAAATTTGATGAATGATATAGGGGAATATGCACCTCACCTTCCATTTTACTTCTTTTTTTGTCCTTCTGTCACGAATAATAATTTTCAGGCTACAAAGAGTAAGGAGAAAAATGGGTAAACACAGATTGTTCGAAGAAGAGGCAGCAACAACCCATGATAAGCAAAACAATAGAAAAATATAAATCTGTCTTACAAAGTTGTTAAAATCAGCCAACAGGAAGAGAAGTGAAAAGAAGAGTATAAGCAGATAGGCCAAAGATGCAAACCAACGTCTAACTAGAAAAGAGGTCTTTGATTATCTTGTTCAGTACTTTTTTCAATAATACCACACTGCTATATGTAATTATATCATCTATCATATACAGTCTTGGATTTTTCTTTTCTGTTTCATATGTGTCCTTGTTCTTCCAATAAACAGAGAAAGACCCTTCTTTTCCTTTTGAATCCCATGGTCTAAGCACAAATTAGATATCTGAAAAGAAAGCCATACTGAATTAGAATGAGAGCCTTGTGAATCCTTCAAAGCCATGGGGGTAAATAGGATTGAGGATAGTTATTGGGCTAAGGTGCAGTTTATAGGATAACATGGCAACTTAGAACATCATACCTGTAGCCTTCATTTATGCATTTACTTACTCATTCATTCAACAGATATTTATTGAGAACCTATTCTGTACCAAAACCCACAAATGCTTTAGGATAGCTATTCACTGATTCAATCAGAACCCTCTTGCACTGTTGGTGGGAATGTAAATTGATAGACCCACTATGGAGAACAGTATGGAGGTTCCTTAAAAATCTAAAAATAGAACTACCATACGACCCAGCAATCCCACTACTGGGCATATACCCTGAGAAAACCGTAATCCAAAAGCTGCAATGTTCATTGCAGCTCTACTTACAATAGCCAGGACATGGAAGCAACCTAAGTGTCCATCGACAGATAGATGGATAAAGAAGATATGGCACATATATACGATGGAATATTACTCAGCCATAAAAGGAAACGAAATTGAGTTATTTGTAGTGAGGTGAATGGACCTAGATTCTGTCACACAGAGTGAAGTAAGTCAGAAACAGAAAAACCAATACCATATGCTAACACATATATATGGAATCTAAAAAAAAAAAAAGGTCATGAAGGACCTAGTGGTAAGACGGGAATAAAGACACAGACCTACTAGAGAATGAACCTGAGGACATGGGGAGGGGGAAGGGTAAGCTGGGACAAAGTGAGAGAGTGGCATGGACATACATACACTATCAAATGTAAAATAGATAGCTAGTGGGAAGCAGCCGCATAGCACAGGGAGATCAGTTCGGTGCTTTGTGATCACCTAGAGGGGTGGGATAGGGAGGGTGGAAGGGAGGGAGATGCAAGAGAGAAGAGATATGGGGATACATGTATATGTATAAATGATTCACTTTGTTATGAAGCAGAAACTAACACACCATTGTAAAGCAATTATACTCCAATAAAGATGTTAAGAAGTATATATATTTTCTGAGTGTCAACAATGTGCCAGAAACAATTTTAGGCACTTTGATGTATGAAACAAAAATGGCCCTTGCTCTCATAGAGCTTACAGTCTAGTAGGGGAATGTAGACACTAAAAATAACACAAATTGATTAATTACAATTTTATATGTGATAAAAACGAGAAGTACAAAGCACAATGAGAGTGAACCATGGCGGAACCTGACATAGACCAAGGTTCAGAGAGAGTTTCACTGCAGACATGACCTTTGAGTTAAAAAAGAAAAGATTAGTAGGAGTTAAGACAAAGAAGCGGGTGGAGGAGTGGACAGAGAACACAGCAGGCAAAGAGAACAGTTAGTACAAAGGCCTTCATGTGAAAAAGAACATAGAACATCAAGCCACTACAAGAGGGCCAGTGTAGCAGCAATAGAGAAAAGAAAAGAGTGATACGAGATGATGTTGAAGGGACAGGGATAATTAAAAAAGAAATCATCCTTTGTTTTTAGCTTCCTCAAATCACTTTATCTCTCCTTCCGTCCTCCCTATCCCTGATCATGAAGGGCCTTTGTAAAACGTCCGAACTTTATTCCAAAAGCAATGGGAAGCATTTGAAGGAGGATTCTGATCAAGAGGTGAGATCATATAATGTCTAATTTTAAAAGATCACACTGACTACTGTGTGGAGAATGGGTTGCAAGAGTACATTTGAGGAAGCTAGTATGCAAACTAGTTAATGTTTCAAGAAGGAAGGAGTGATTAATCCCATCAAATTCCACATAGAAATAGAGAGTGAGCACTGACATGTGTCTACTGAGTGAAAAGGAAGTCACCGATGACCTCTACAGGGAAGTTTTGGGGGAGTGTTGGAAGTTGAAGCAAGACTGTTATATTGAGTAAGTGAGAGCTGAGGCAATGTACCCAGTGAATGAATACAACTCTTTTGAGAAATCTGGCTGAGGAGAATGTATGGATTTACTTGTTTGTTTGTGGGAAAGAAGGGTGATTTTTTTTAAGATATAAGAGACTACAGCATATTTATTTACTGATAGAAAAGCTTCTATAGAGACAGAGAAGTTGAAGATATTAAAAAGAGAAATAGTAATATTTCTGAGAAGGCAGGAATGAGTGGGATCTAATCCTCAAGCAGAGGACTGGCCATAGAAAGGAGAACCTTGTCCTCCATCATAACAAGAAGGAAAGAAGAAAGAATGGGTACAGATGCAGATACTCATTTTTGCCCACCCTGAGGCTACTAACGTATAATGGGTGGGTGCATGACCTGAGTTCATCTCATGGTTTCTCCTGCACAGGACATTTTATCCTGCAGTAAATGATGCAGAGAAACAGGAAGAGAAAAGTTTACATTTTACAAGCGATAGCAGCAACAAATATAGTTTCTAGAGGGCAACAGTTGTGATTAATTCAGGGGCTGTGGCCATTGACAGAGATGGCATCAGTGCCTGCAGTGGCATTGCAGTATCAGTTGTGGTAACAGCAGTGTCTGTATCAGATGGTTCCTATAATGCAATTATGGCCATGGTGCTTGGATCTTGCCGATTTTCTGAGCCTAATTCTCCAGGTTTCCTAGTAATTCTACCAGTAACTCAGTACGCCTTCCAGAAAGTCCTCATCTATTAAAGTTACACAGAGCTGGTTTCAATGCTTGCAACCATGAAGACTGATTGAGGAGAGAGGGGGAGGATGGTGGAAGAGTAAGATGTGGAGATCATCTTCCTCCCCACAGATACGTCAGAAATACATCTACACATGGAAAAACTCCTACAGAACACCCGCTGAACACTGGAAGAAGACCTCAGACCTCCCAAAAGGCAAGAAACTCCCCACGTACCTGGGTAGGGCAAAAGAAAAAAGAATAAACAGAGACAAAAGAATAATGACGGGACCTGCACCAGTGGGAAGGGAGCACTGAAGGAGGAAAGGTTTCCACACACTAGGAAGCCCCTTCACGGGCGGAGACTGCATGTGGTGGAGGGGAAAGCTTCAGAGCCGTGGAGAAGAGCAGAGCAACAGGGGTGCAGAGGGCAAAGCGGAGAGATTTCCACACAGAGGATTGGTGCCGACCAGCACTAACCAGCCCGAGAGGCTTGTCTGCTCACCCACCAGGGTGGGCGGGGACTGGGAGCTTAGGCTCCTGCATCAGTTGGATCACAGAGAGAGGAGTGGTGGCATAAACACAGCCTGAAGGGGTTAGTGCACCAAGACTAGACGGAATGGATCCAGGAAAAAGTCTGGACCTGCCGAAGAGGCAAGAGACATTTTCTTCCCTCTTTGTTTCCTGGTGTGCAAGGAGAGGGGATTAAGAGCGCTGCTTACAGGAGTTCCAGAGATGGGCGCGAGCTGCGGCTAACAGCGTGGAGCACAGAGACAGGCATGAGACGTAAGGCTGCTGCTGCTGCCACCAAGAAGCCTGTGTGCGAGCACAGGTCACTATCCCCACCTCCCCTCCTGGGAGCCTGCCACTGCCAGGGTCCCGTGATCCAGGGACAATTTCCTCGGGAGAACGCACAGCATGCTTCAGGCTGGTGCAATGTCAGGCCAGCCTCGGCCAACGCAGGCACACCCCACATCCGTACAACTCCATCACCCGGGCCTGCGAGAGCCAGAGTCCCTGAATCAACTGCTCCATTAACCCCGTCCTGTCTGGGGGAAGAACAGATGCCCTCAGGCGACCTACACGCAGAAGCAGGGCCAAATACAAAGCTGAGCCATGGGAGCTGTGAGAACAAAAAAGAGAAAGGGAAATTTCTCCCAGCAGCCTCAGGAGCAGCAGATTAAATCTCCACAATCGACTTGATGAACCCTGCATAGGTGGAATACCTGAATAGACAACGAATCATCCCAAATTGAGGAGGTGGACTTTGACAGCAAGATTTATTATTTTTCCCCTTTTCCTCTTCGTGTGAGTGTCTATGTGTATGCTTCTGTGTGAGACTTTGTCTGTACAGCTTTGCTTTCACCATTTGTCCTAGGGCTCGGTCTGTCCATTTTTTTCTTTTTACTTTAAAAATATTTTTTTCTCAATAATTATTTTTTATTTTCATAACTTTATTTTATTTTATCTTACTTTATTTTATTTTACCCTCTTCCTTTCTTTCTTTCTACATTTTCATGCTTTTTTTCTGAGCCATGTGGATGAAAGGCTCTTGGTGCTCCAGCCAGGAGTCAGTGCTGTGCCTCTGAGGTGGGAGAGCCAACTTCAGGACACTGGTCCACAAGAGACCTCCCAGCTCCACGTAATATCAAACGACGAAAATCACCCAGAGATCTCCATCTCAACACCAACACACAGCTCCACTCAACAACCAGCAAGTTACAGTGCTGGACACCATAGGCAAAACAACTAGCAACACAGGAACACAAACCCAAACAATAGCAGAGAGGCTGCCTAAAATCATTATAAGGCCACAGACAACCCAAAACACACCATCAGACGTGGACCTGCCCACCAGAAAGAAAGATCCAGCCTCATCCACCAGAACACAGGCACTAGTCCGATCCACCAGAAAGCTGACACAACCCACTGAACCAACATTAGCCACTGCGGACAGACACCAAAAACAATGGGAACTACGAACCTGCAGCCTGCGAAAAGGACACCCTAAATACAGTAAGATAAGCGAAATGAGAAGACAGAAAAACACACAGCAGATGAAGGAGCAAGATAAAAACCAAACAGACCTAATAAATTAAGAGGAAATAGGTAGTCTACCTGAAAAAGAATTCAGAATAATGATTGTAAAGATGATCTAAACCCTTGGAAATAGAATAGAGAAAATGCAAGAAACATTTAACAAGGGCCTAGAAGAACTAAAGAGGAAACAAGCAATGATGAGCAACACAATAAATGAAATTAAAAATACTCTAGAAGGGATCAATAGCAGAATAACTAAGGCAGAAGAACGGATAAGTGACCTGGAAAGTAAAATATGGAAATAACTACTGCAGAGCAGAATAAAGAAAAAAGAATGAAAAGAAATGAGGACAGTCTCAGAGACCTCTGGGAAAACATTAAATGCACCGACCTTCGAATTATAAGGGTCCCAGAAAAAGAAGAGAAAAAGAAAGGGACTGAGAAAATATTTGAAGAGATTATAGTTGAAAACTTCACTACTATGGGAAAGGAAACAGTTAATCAAGTCCAAGAAGCACAGAGAGTCCCATACAGGATAAAACCAAGGAGAAACACGTCAAGACACATAGTAATCAAACTGTCAAAAATTAAATACAAAGAAACTATATTAAAAGCAGCAAGGTAATAACAACAAAAAACACACAAAGGAATCCCCACAAAGTTAACAGCTGATCTCTCAGCAGAAACTCTGCAAGCCAGAAGGGAGTGGCAGGACATATTTAAAGTGATAAAGGAGAAAAACATGAAACCAAGATTACTCTACCCAGCAAGGATCTCATTCAGATTTGATAGAGAAATTAAAACCTTTACAGACAAGAAAAAGCTGAGAGAGTTCAGCACCACAAAACCAACATTACAACAAATGCTAAAGGAACTTCTCTAGACAAGAAACAGAAGAGAAGGAAAAGACCTACAATAACGAACCCAAAACAACTTAGAAAATGGAATAGGAACATACATATTGATAATTACCTTAAATGTAAATGGAATAAATGCTCGCACCTAAAGACACAGATTGGCTGAATGGATACAAAAGCAAGACCCATATATATGCTGTCCACAAGATACCCACTTCAGACCTGGAGACACATACAGACTGAAAGTAAGGGGGTGGAAAAATATATTCCATGCAAATGGAAACCAAAGAAAGCTGGAGTAGCAATTCTCATATCAGACAAATTAGACTTTAAAATAAAGAGTATTAGAAGAGACAAAGAAGGACACTACATAATGATCAAGGGATCGATCCAAGAAGAAGATAGAACAATTGTAAATATTTATGCACCCAACATAGGAGCACCTCAATACATAAGGAAAATGCTAACAGCCAAAAAAGGGGAAATTGGCAGTAACAAAAACATAGTATGGGACGTTAACACCCCACTTTCACCAATGGACAGATCATCCAAAATGAAAATAAGTAAGGAAACACAAGCTTTAAATGATACATTAAACAAGATGGTCTTAATTGATATTTTAGGACACTCCATCCAAAAACAACAGAATACACATTTTTCTCAAGTGCTCATGGAACATTCTCCAGGATAGATCAAATCTTAGGTCACAAATCAAGCCTTGGTAATTTTAAGAAAACTGAAATTTTAACAAGTATCTTTTCCGACCACAATGCTATGAGACTAGATATCAATTACAGGAAAAGATCTGTAAAAACTACAAACACATGGAGGCTAAACAATACACTATTTAATAACGAAGTAATCACTGAAGAAATCAAAGAGGAAATGAAAAAAATACCTAGAAACAAATGACAATGGAGGCACGACGACCCAAAACCTATGGGATGCAGCAAAAGCAGTTCTAAGAGGGATTTTTATAGCAATAAAAGCCCACCTTAAGAAACAGGAAACATCTCAAATAAACAACATAGACTTGTACCTAAAGCAAATAGAGAAAGAAGAACAAAAAAACCCCAAAGTTAGCAGAAGGAAAGAAATCATAAGATTCAGATCAGAAATAAAAGAAAAAGAAATAAAGGAAACGACAGCAAAGATCAATAAAACTAAAAGCTGGTTCTTTGAGAAGATAAACAAAATAGATAAACCATTAGCAGACTCATCAAGAAAAAAAGGGAGAAGACTCAAGTCAATAGAATTAGAAATGAAAAAGGAGAAGTAACAACTGACACTGCAAAAATACAAAAGATGATTACAGATTTCTACAAGCAACTCTATGCCAATAAAATGGACAACCCGGAAGAAATGGACAAATTCTTAGAAATGCACAACCTGCCAAAACTGAATCAGGAAGAAATAGAAAATATGAACAGAACAGTCACAAGCAATGAAATTGAAACTGTGATTAAAAATCTTCCAACAAACAAAAGCCAAGGACCAGATGGCTTCACAGGCGAATTCTGTCAATCATTTAGAGAAGAGCTAACATCTATCCTTCTCAAACTCTTCCAAAATATAGCAGAGGGAGGAACACTCCCAAATTCATTCTATGAGGCCACCATCACCTTGATACCAAAACCAGACAAGGATGTCACAAAGAAAGAAAACTACAGGCCAATATCACTGATGAACATAGATGCAAAAATCCTCAGAAAATACTAGCAAACAGAATCCAACAGCACATTAAAAGGATCGTAAAACACGATCAAGTGAGGTTTATCCCAGGAATTCAAGGATTCTTCAATATATGCAAATCAATCAATGTGATAAACCAGATTAACAAACTGAAGGAGAAAAACCATATGATCATCTCAATAGATTCAGAAAAAGCTTTCAACAAAATTCAACACCCATTTATGATAAAAACACTCCAGAAAGTAGGCATAGAGGGAACTAACCTCAAAATAATAAAGGCCATATATGACAAATCCACAGCCAACATCTTTCTCAATGGTGAAAAACTGAAACCATTTCAACTAGGATCAGGAACAAGACAAGGTTGCCCATTCTCACCACTATTATTCAACATTGTTTTGGAAGTTTTATCCACAGCAATCAGAGAAGAAAAGGAAATAAAAGGAATCCAAATTGGAAAAGAAGAAATAAAACTGTCACTGTTTCCAGATGCCATGATACTATACATAGAGAACCCTCAAGATGCTACCAGAAAACTACTAGAGCTAATCAATGAATTTGGTAAAGTAGCAGGATATAAAATTAATGCACAGAAATCTCTTGCATTCCTATACACTAATGATGAAAAATCTGAAAGAGAAATTAAGGAAACACTCCCATTTACCATTGCAGCAGAAAGAATAAAATACCTAAGAAAAAACCTACCTAAGGAGACAAGAGAACTGTATGCAGAAACTATAAGACAAGGATGAAAGAAATTAAAGAGGATACAAACAGATGGAGAGATATACCATTTTTTTGGATTGGAAGAATCAACATTGTGAAAATGACTATACTACACAAAGCAATCTACAGATTCAATACAATCCCTATCAAACTACCAATGACATTTTCCCCAGAACTAGAACAAAGAATTTCACAATTTGTACGGAAACAAAAAAGACCCCTAACAGTCAAAACAACCTTGAGAAAGAAAAACAGAACTGGAGGAATCAGGCGCCCAGACTTCAGACTATACTACAAAGCTACAGTAATCAAGACAGTATGGTACTGGCACAAAAACAGAAATATAGATCAATGGAACAGGAGAGAAATCCCCGAGATAAACCTACACTAATATGGTCACCTTATCTTTGATAAAGGAGGCAAGAATATACAATGGAGAAAAAACAACCTCTTCAATAAGTGTTGCTGGGAAAACTGGACAGCTACATGTAAAATAATGAAATTAGAACACTCCCTAACACCATACCCAAAAATAAACTCAAAATGGATTAGAGACCCAAATGTAAGACCATGCACTATAAAACTCTTAGAGGAAAACGTAGGAAGAACATTCTGTGACATAAATCACAGCAAGATCCTTTTTGACCCACCTCCTAGAGAAATGGAAATAAAAACAAAAATAAACAAATGGGACCTAATGAAACTTAAAAGCTTCTGCACAGCAAAGGAAACCATAAACAAGATGAAAAGACAACCGTCAGAATGGGAGAAAATATTTGCAAGTGAAGCAACTGACAAAGGATTGATCTCCAAAATTTACAAGCAGCTCATGCAGCTCAATATCAAAAATCAAACAACCCAATCCAAAAATTGGCAGAAGACCTAAATAGAGATTTCTCCAGAGATGATATACAGATTGGCAACAAACACAGGAAAGGATGCTCAACATCACTAATCATTATAGAAATGCAAATCAAAGCTACAATGAGGTATCACCTCCCACCGGTCAGAATGGCCATCTTCAAAAAATCTCCGAACAATAAATGCTGGAGAGGGTGTGGAGAGAAGGGAACCCTCTTGCACTGTTGGTGAGAACGTAAATTGATACAGCCACTATGGAGAACAATATGGAGGTTCCTTAGAAAACTAAAAATAGAACTACCATATGACCCAGCACTCCCACTACTGGGCATATACCCTGAGAATACCACCATTCAAAAAGAGTCATGTACCACAATGTTCATTGCAGCTCTATTTTCAGTAACCAGGACATTGAAGCACGTTAAGTGTCCATTGACAAAGGAATGGATAAAGAAGATGTGGCACATATATACAATGGAATATTACTAAGTCTTAAATAGAAATGAAACTGAGTTATCTGTCATGAGGTGGATGGACCTAGAGACTGTCATACTGAGTGCAGTAAGTCAGAAAGAGAAAAACATATATCGTATGCTAATACATATATATGGAATCTAAAAACAAACAAAAAAATGTTCTGAAGAACATAAGGGCAGGACAGGAATAAAGACGCAGACACAGAGGATGGACTTGAGAATACGGGGAAGGGGAAGTGTAAGCTGGGATGACGTGAGAGAGTGGCATGGACATATACACACTACGAAAAGTAAAATAGATATCTAGTGGGAAGCAGTCACATAGCACAGATCGGTTAGGTTGGTGCTTTGTGTCCACTTAGAGGGGTGGGATAAGGAAGGTGGGAGGGAGCCACAAGAAGGAGGAGATATGGAGATACATGTTTATGTACAGCTGATTGACTTTGTTGTACAGCAGAAATTAACACACCTTTGTAAAGCAATTATACTTCAATAAGGATGTTAAAAAATATATATATAAGGGAAATAGATACAAACAAACAAAAATATGAGTCATTCTTTACCCTCCCTCAGCTCCCACATCCAATTTTTCATCAAATCCTGTTGAGTCAATCTCAAAATATTTCTCACACCCAACCTTTCTCCATTCCCACAGCCATTGCCCTACTTTTAGAAATCATCTCTTTCTGGACCCCAGAAGTGATTTCCTAACCAGTCTTCCTGCCTGCAGCCTCAGTTCTTCCTATCCAGTCTCCATATTGATGCCCCAAAAAGGGTAATCTTATTTAAGCCAGCCATACAGATTGCTTAAAACTTATCAGTGTCTATCCACTACCTATAAAATATTACAAGGTCCCATTTAAAACATACAGGGTCCTGTGTGATTTGGTTGCCTTCTTCCTGTATTTTACCACATCTTTCTCTTACTTTCTATACCCCAGTTTTATGGAAATGCTTACAAGTCCTTGAAGCAGGTCAAGTTATCTCATTACTCTATGTCTTTATTCATAAAGTATCATCTGTCTATAGCACCAAAATCTGAAGCCTCCTCAAGTGTACCTTTTATCTTTCAAGACAGGTCAAACATTCCTTATGCCATTCTATTCTCTGTCTCAGTATACATATCATGCCTTCTTTGTAGCTTCACTATAACTTAAAGGTGTTTATCTCTTGAAAACTATAATATTTAAAAGCTCTTATTTGTTTCTCTGCTTATCTCCAGTATTAGACTATGAGACAAAAATATGAAGCAGGGCAAATGTTGCAGGGATGCTAGTTAAGCTCAATCTAAGCATGTGCTTTATAATAAAAACTCAGGTTGTTTCTATGTATGCAGGTAGGTTCCCTCTGAAAAGGGTAAAAAATAAGGTTTGTGGTATTCCCCTCAAAATTTTTACTATGATGAAAGTGTTCCGAAACTTTATTTGTTGGTGGCTACATTTACCAAATTCATCAAACTGTAAACTTAAAATAGATGAATTTTGTGGTTTGTAAGTTTTACCTCAAAAAAGCTATAAGAAATAAGCTTTTCAATAGCAAAAAGAAATTGGAAAGCATTTCCTGGCATACATCCCCTCCTGAAGAGCTTCTAAAGCAGAAAGTGACTACAATAGTATAAGTGAGAACTTTCAGGTGAGGTTACCAGTTTCTTGAATTGCAACTTCTGCCACACTTAATGTCACAAGTTGGAAAGGAAAAACTTGTACACAGATCTGTATAAAGGAACTAGAAGTCGTGGTGGCAAGATCTTCCAAATAAAAATATTAGAGAATGCCCCCTTACATTTGTTATGGTTAAGAGAATAGTAGAAAAATAAGCCACAAAATAGAAACCATACGTATATGGGATTGATGAGAACTCAGAGCAAGGAGAGTATGGAAACATAGAGAAAGAAACAGAGAAAGTGGGCAGAACACCCTTGGACCACTTTAGCTCTCAGATCATCAATATCTCCTCCCTTTGGAAATAGCCCACAATTATAATGGAGACTAACAAAACAGTCAATCCAGCAGAAATAACAATCATCTCTGGAAAGTGAAGAAGTTTTGCCTGCCCTGATTGTTATAAAGAGGCTCCTGCAGACTCAATGCAATCCTTATTAAGATTCCAATGGCATTTTTTACAGAATTACTAGAAACAATCCTAAAATTATGATGGAACAACAAAGAGCCCCAAACAGCCAAAGCAAACCTGGGAAAGAACAAAGCTGAAGGTACTTACTGATTTCAACCCAAATTACAAAGCTATCATAATTTTTTTAAAAATTGATACTGGCATAAAAAAAATAGATACACAGAGGAATGGAACAGAATTGAGAGCCTAGAAATAAACCCTGGTTTATACAGTCAACTAATATTTGACAAGGGAGCAGAAAATACTCAATAAAGAAAAGATAGTCTATTCAATAAATGATGTTGGGGAAAACTGGATATTCACATGTAGAAGATTGAACCTGGGCCCCTATCTTATACCACTCACAAAAATTAACTCGAAATGAACTAAAGACAAATGTAAGACCTGAAACCATAAAACTCAGAGAAGAAATCATAGGGAAAAAGCAATTATTTCATGGATATGACACCAAAGCACAAGCAACAAAAGCAAAAATAAACAAATAGAACTACATCAAACTAAAAATCTTCTTCACAGCACCACCCCCAAAATCAGCAACATGAAAGCAACTTACTCAATAGGAGAAAGTATTTGCAAACCATCTATCTAAAAAAGGGTTATTCTACAAAATATATAAGGAACTCAGACAACTCAATAGAAAAAATAATAATCCAATTAAAAATGGGCAAATGGCCTGAATAGACATTTTTCCAAAGAAGACGTTCGAATGGTCAAGTGTTATATGAAAAGATGTTCAACATCACTAATCATCACAGAAATGCAAATAAAAACCAAAATGAGATATCATCTCACACCTGTCAGAATGGATATTATCAAAAAGATAGATAACAGATGCTGGTGAGGATGTGAAGAAACAGGAACACTGTACATTATTAGTGGGAATGTACATTGGTACTTCCACTATGGAAAACAGTATGGAGGTTCCTTAAAAAATTAAAATAAAACTACCATATAATCCAACAATTCCACTTCTGGGTATATGTTTGAAGGAAATGAAGAGTATTCTGAAGAGTACATCCCTATGATTATTGCAGCATTATTTACAATAGCCAAGACATGGAAACAATCTAAGTGTCTACCAACAGATGAATGGATAAAGAAAATATTATATATATACAATGGAATATTATTCAACTACAGAAAGGAAGGAAGTCTTTCTATTTGCAACAACATGGATGGACTTATACTCAGTGAAATAAGTAAAAAACAGACAATTACTGTGTGATCACACTTAAATGTGGAATCTTAAAAAAAAATCATGGCAATAGAGAGCAGATTTGTGGTTGCCAGGGGCGGTGGGTAAAGGAAAAACATGTGAAGGTGGTCAAGGGGTGCACACTTTCAGTTATAAGTTCAATAAGTTCTGGGGATATAATGTACTGCATGGTGACTGTAGTTAACAATACTGCACTGTATACTTGAAAGTCACTAAAAGAATAAATCTTAAAAATTCTCACTCCATGCACACAAAAATGTAATTATGTAAGGTGATGGATGTGTTAATTAACCTTATTGTGGTAATAATTTCACAATATATACATATCATTATGCTGTACATCTTAAACTTATACAGTATTATATGTCAAGTAAATCTTGATAAAGCTAGAAAAAAAGACATTCCTGTACTGATGCAACTCCAGTCCAACTGGCCTCTATTTCCACTCTTGTCTCCTACAATCTCAACTCTACCCAGTAGCCCAAGTAGTCTTCTTAAAAGATAAATCATATAATGTCTCTCCCTTTCCTTAAACTTTCCAATAGCTTCCCCATAACACTCAGAATAAAATCCAGGTCAACTTTAGCTAGCACACATGCTAAAAGTGCATTTGCCCTATCATGAAAGAACATATGCTTATTCAAGTCTATATGTGATACTTATAGAAGAGAAAAACCTTAAAGGGTGGGGGTGGGGTGAGAGAGATTAAAAATAAGAAAAGGAAATACATTAATAAACACAAATTTTGTTCCAAATTTTTTATTCCTTAAAAGGTCTGCCTACCTTTCAGACCTGCTCACTTATTCTCACTCTTGGTCACTGCACTTCTACCACACTTAGATCCTGCAACTTGACAAGTGCATTCTCTCCTCAGGGCCTGGCACTTATTACCCTGCCTGGAACACTATTTTCCCCCAGCTTTTGTCTTTGTTATTTTGTTATCTTTCAGATCTCAACTCATACATAATAACCTCACAGAAGCCTGACCACGTTAAGTGACCCCCCAATCATTCTGTCATTACACCTCGTTAATTTCCTTCAGTACACATCTCTGAAATTATAGTTTTTAGTCCTGTTTGTTTATTCATTAATTTTCTCTTTATTTTGTTCTTGTCTGTCTCCCCCAACTAGACTGTAAGTTCCAAAAGAGCAGGGAAAATACATATCTCATTCATGCAGTACTCCAGCACCTATTTCAGTGCCTGGCACATACGGAATTTAAGAAAAAAAATGACATGAAGAACCTAGGGGTAAGACAGGAATAAAGACACAGACCTACTAGAGAATGGACTTGAGGATATGGGGAGCGGAAAGAGTAAGCTGTGACAAAGCGAGAGAGAGGCATGGACATATATACACTAACAAATGTAAGGTAGATAGCTAGTGGGAAACAGCCGCATAGAACAGGGAGATCAGCTCGGTGCTTTGTGACCGCCTGGAGGGGTGGGATAGGGAGGGTGGGAGGGAGGGAGACACAAGAGGGAAGAGATATGGGAACATATGTATATGGATAACTGATTCACTTTGTTATGAAGCAGAAACTAACACACCATTGTAAAGCAATTGTACTCCAATAAAGATGTAAAAAAAAAAAGTATTGAATGAATAAGTGAGTACTACTCAACAGAATGCCTTTTAGCAAATATTTATTTACCCCAAGTTTTATGTTAGTCCATATATTTTTTTATAAATGACCAAACACGACGTATTCAATATACTTCATAGGAAACATACAGCACAGAAAGGGTCTTCACTCATCTCCTCACCAAACCATCTCTTTTCTAGTACTGCACTTAATCATATAATCTGAGTTGACAGAAACCTCACCTATTCCCACTCTCTATTCAGTGCTTAAACACTCTCTACAGCAGTAACAAGTGATTTACTTGCTATTGAAAAAATTTTTCTAGACAAGTTTGAGTAATTTCTTAATCAATACATTTGATCATTACTTTTCATTCTTTTTATTCCTCTAGATAATTTCAATTGATCTTTCTTTGAGCTCACTGATTCTTTCTTCTGCTTGGTCAAGACTGATGTTGAAGCTCTCTATTGAATATTTCAGTTTAGTCATTGTGTTCTTCAGCTCCAAAATTACTGTTTGGTTCTTTTTATGTTTTCTATCTCTTTGTTGAACTTCTCATTTTGTTTTTGTATTATTTTTTTCTGATTTTGTTACATTGTTCATCTATGTTCTTTTTTTTTAAGTTTTTAATTTTTTTGATTTGTTTCAAAGTTGAACCCAAGACACATTGACTTCATAGGAAATCCACTGAGAAATATTTTTCTAGCTCTCTGAGCATCTTTAGAATAATTATTTTGAATATTTCAGGCAATTCATGACTATCCATTTCTTTGGGGTCAGTTACTGGAAATTTACTATTTTTCTTTGGTGGTGTCATGTTTCCCTGATTCTTCATGATCCCTGAAGTCTTGCATAGGTGTCTGTGCCGTTGAAGAAGCAGTCACCTCATCCAGATTTTATGGACTGACTTTGGTAAGCAAAGGCCCTACCTGAAGGTGGGAGCAAACTGGAGTATGCTGTAGACCCAAGTCAAGTGGTGCAGGGCACCAAGTTCAGGGGTGTGTGGCATCTCCATGTCAAGTGGCTAGGGACCAGTGCAGACAGCAGTGGTGATCAAAGCTGGTGGTGTTCAAACACTTAGCAGTGGGGATCAGCTGCAGGTACCTGTGTAGTAGCAGGGGCCAGTTGCAGACACAAACATAGTGGTAGAATCCAGAACTAGCAGCAAAGGTTGAGGCCAACTGTGGATACAAAAGTAGCTGTGGGGGCCCTGGCTAACAGTGTATTCTACTGTGACTGCTGGGTCTCACCACGGGTGCACGACAATGGAAGCTGGTGTGGGGGTCAGGCCAGAGTCATGTAGGTGCACATCTGGAGGGGTTAAACCTGAGTGTGCATATGTTGGTGGGGGACAGCTGTGGGGATCTAGGCTGACATCTTGTACCCACACAGCTCCAGAAACCTGGGTTGGCTGCCACTCCAGGTCATGTCTCTGGCAAGTGGGGGAAGAAGCCAGTAGAGACTCAAGTGGCTGGTGTATGTGAATGCAAATAGCTGTGGGAAAAAATTCCAGTGAAAACTTCAGGGTGTCCATTGTGGCTATGCTGGCCATTGGTTTCTTCAGTGTAGAAAGCTGCTGGGGTCATCTGCAGAGAGGTCACTGGGAAGAGTAATCATTCTCATTGAGTGGTTGATGCTGGTAGCCCTTGTTTTTCTTCCTATTTCCTAGCCATCCCTATACATCTTTGCTTTTCTGGTCTCTGAGTGGACTGAAACCTAAGTGGGTCCTTTGTGCAGTGCCTCAAAAGGCTGAAAAAATATCACTCACTCACCTCTCTTTTTCCCAGTGAGGGTAACTCTTTCGAGCTTGGGAGTTACCCCTTGACACTGAGCAATGTTGGCCAGGGGGATGGGATGATGCAGGCAAAATAAAGTTGTTTTCCTGTCATTTTTGTGTAGTCATTCTCCAGTTTTTTTTTCCACAGTGTTGCTAAAGTTTCTTAAGTAGACTCCAGATATCACCCAGATCTGTTTTGTTCATGGGCAGCTGCCTAATTATTGATCTTTGAGGAGAGACAGAGACTAGGGTCTCCTATGTGGCCATTTAGGTGACATCACTCTTAGTCCATTTCAGTTCTCTTTAACGCATCAGGATATTTCAATTGAATAAAGAACATATGTGCACACTTATAAAAGGAAAAGCACACTTAACCAGGGACATAAAAAATAGAAGAGGATCATTTATTTGGGTATGGAAGACAAAAGAGAAACAAAACATGACACCAATTGCCCCACACTCTCATTTCTGATGGCAAGAAATAAGATTCTTGCAGTCTGAGGGCCCTTCTTTAGACTAAATGTAGCTAGTTAAAGGTATGAACACTTTGCTGAAGCTGCAACAGTGTCCCACTCCACCCTCCCACTGCCCCGCAACTTCTGTTACTTGACTTATTATAAGGGAAGTAATGAGAAGGTTAAGTTGAGTCTCACAGTATTACCTAAGACAAACTAGGCCTTTAAGCAGCCATATTCCCTGGATGATATTCAACTCCCTGTACCCCATCCCATGTCTATTTATCCGAAAGGAGACAATTCTTGATTGATCTTTTCTCCCACATATATTACATCAGAATTATGGCATATTTATTCCTAATATCCAGTCAAAGAGGCAAGGGCATAATTACTATTGGCTACATTGCTTATCTCGCTAATCCAAACATAATACGATTTGTTTGTTTTTCTACTACTGCATCTGCCTCTTCCTGGCTGTGTAATCTTAGACAAGTTAGTCACTCCATGCCTTAATTTTCTCATCTGTTAAATGAAAATAATAATAGTACAACCTCATAGGGTTGTTATGAATTAAATGAGTTTATGGCAGACACTTGATCCTGGCATATAGTAAATGCTAATGATATGCCATTATTATTGCTCAAATGGATAAGTCATAATGATATTCTGCATAGAAAAATTCCATAATTTACCCATTCTCTAAACACAAGGTTAGATAATCATAAGCTAAACTTTAAAAAACACAAATTAGCAATAATAAAGGAAATTAACAAAATCATTCCATTTATGATAACATCAAGAAGTACTTAGGGGAGACGAGGGGAAGATGGCGGAAGAGTAAGATGGGGAGATCACCTTCCTCCAAACAGATACACCAGAAATACCACTATACGTGGAAAAACTCCTACAGAACACCTACTGAATGCTGGCAGAAGACCTCAGAACTCCCAAAAGGCAAGAAACTCCCCACGTACCTGGGTAGGGCAAAAGAAAAAAGAATAAACAGAGACAAAAGGATAGGGATGGGACCGGCACCAGTGAGAGGGAGCTGTGAAGGAGGAAAGGTTTCCACACACTAGGAAGTCCCTTCGTGGGCAGAGACTGTGGGGGGCGGAGGGGAAAGCTTCAGAGCCGTGGAGGAGAGCTCAGCAACAGGGTTGTAGAGGGCAAAGCAGAGAGATTCCCGCACAGAGGATCAGTGCCTACTGGCACTCACCAGACCGAAAGGCTTGTCTGTTCACCCGCCGGGGTGGGCGGGGCTGGGAGCTGAGGCTGGGGCTTTGGTCGGAGTGCAGGGAGAGGACTGGGATTGGTGACATGAACACAGCCTGAAGGGGGTTGGTGCACAACGGCTAGCCGGAAGGGAGTCCAGGAAAATGTCTGGACCTGCCGAAGCAGCAAGAGACTTTTTCTTCCCTCTTTATTTCCTGGTGTGTGAGGACAGGGGATTAAGAGTGCTGCTTAAAGCAGCTCCAGAGACGGGCATGAGCCATGGCGAAAAGTGCAGACCACAGAGATGGGCATGACACGCTAAGGCTACTGCTGCCGCCATGGAGAAGCATGTGTGGGAGCACAGGTCACTATCCACACAACCCTTCCAGGGAGCCTGTGCAGCCCGCCACTGCCAGGGTCCTGGGATCCAAGGACAACTTCCCTGGGAGAACGCAAAGCACGCCTCAGGCTGGTGTAACATCATGCTGGCCTTTGCCTCCGCAGGCTTGCCCCGCACTCTGTGACCCTCCCTACCCCGGCCTGAGTGAGCCAGAGTCCGTGAAGCAGCTGCTCCTTTAAACCCGTCCTGTCTGAGTGAAGAACAGACGCCCTCCACCGACCTACACGCAGAGGCGGGACCAAATCCAAAGCTGAGCCCCTGAGAGCTGTGAGAACAAAGAAAAGAAAGGGAAATTTCTCCCAGCAGCCTCAGAAGCAGCGGATTAAAGCTCCACAATCAACTTGATGTACCCTGCATCTGTGGAATACAAGAAAAAACAACGAATCATCCCAAATTGAGAAGGTAGACTTTGAGAGCAAGATTTATGATTTTTCCCCTTTTCCCCTTTTTGTGAGTGTGTATGTGTATGCTTCTGTTTGAGATTTTGTCTGTATAGCTTTGCTTCCACCATTTGTCCTAGGGTTCTATCCATCTGCTTTTTTCTTAATAATTATTTTTTAATTTAATAACTTTATTATATTTTATCTTTATTTTATTTTACTTTATCTTCTTTCTTTCTTTCTTTCTTCTTTCTACTTCTACTAATTCTTTCTTTCTACTTTTTCTCCCTTTTAGTCTGAACCGTGTAGATGAAAGGCACTTGGTGCTGCAGGCAGGAGTCAGTGGTGTGACTCTGAGGTGGGAGAGCCAACTTCAGGACACTGGTCCACAAGAGACCTCCCAGCTCCACATAATATCAAATGGCAAAAATCTCCCAGAGATCTCCATCTCAACACCAGCACCCAGCTTCACTCAAAGAACAGAAAGCTACAGTGCTGGAAACCCTATGCCAAACAAGTAGCAATACAGGAACATACTCCACACATTAGCAGAGAGGATGCCTAAAATCATAATAAGTCCACAGACACCCCAAAACACACCACCAGACGTGGACCTGCCAAACAGAAAGACAAGATCCAGCCTCACCCACCAGAACACAGGCACTAGTCCCCTCCACCAGGAAGCCTACACAACCCACTGAACCAAGCATAGTCACTGGGGACAGACACCAAAAACAATGGGAACTATGAACCTGCAGCCTGCAAATACGAGACCCCAAACACAGTAAGATAAGCAAAATGAGAAGACAGAAAAACACACAGCAGATGAAGGAGAAAGATAAAAACCCACCAGACCTAACAAATGAAGAAGAAATAGGTAGCCTACCTGAAAAAGAATTCAGAATAATAATAGTAAAGATGCTCCAAAATCTTGGAAATAAAATAGACAAAATGCAAGAAATATTTAACAAGGACCTAGAAGAACTAAAGAGGAAACAAACAACAGTGAACAGCACAATAAATGAAATTAAAAATACTCTAGATGGGATCAAAAGCAGAATAACTAAGGCAGAAGAACGCATAAGTGACCTGGAAGATAAAATAGTGGAAATAACTACTGCAGAGCAGAATAAAGAATAAAAAATGAAAAGAACTGAGGACAGTCTCAGGGACAACATTAAACTCACCAATATTCGAATTATAGGCATTCCAGAAGAAGAAGAGAAAAAGAAAGGGACTGAGAAAATATTTGAAGAGATTATAGTTGAAAATATCCCTATTATGGGAAAGGAAATAATTAATCAACTCCAGGAAGCACAGAGATTCCCATACAGGATAAATCCAAGTAGAAATATGCCAAGACACATAGTAATCAAACTGTCAAAAATTAAATACAAAGAAACATATTAAAAGGAGCAAGGGTAAAACAACAAATAAAACACAAGGGAATCACCATAAGGTTAACAGCTAAACTTTCAGAAGAAACTCTGCAATCAAGAAGGGACTGGCAGGACATATTTAAAGTGATGAAAGAGAAAAACCTGCAACCAAGATTACTCTACCCAGCAAGGATCTCATTCAGATTTGATGGAGAAATTAAAACCTTTACTGACAAGCAAAAGCTGAGAGAGGTCAGCACCACCAAACCAGCTTTACAACAAATGCTAAAGGAACTTCTCTAGGCAAGAAACACAAGAGAAGGAAAAGACCTACAGTAACGAACCCCAAACTATTAAGAAAATGAGAAAAGGAACATACATATCGATAATTACCTTAAATGTAAATGGACTAAATGCGCCCACCAAAAGACACAGATTGGCTGAATGGATACAAAAACAAGACCCATATATATGCTGTCTACAAGAGACCCACTTCAGACCTAGAGACACATACAGACTGAAAGTAAGGGGATGGAAAAAGATATTCCATGCAAATGGAAATCAAGAGAAAGCTGAAGTAGCAATTCTCATATCAGACAAAATAGACTTTAAAATAAACTCTATGAGAAGAGACAAAGAAGGACATTACATAATGATCAAGGGATTGATCCAAGAAGATATAAAAATTGTAAATATTTATGCACCCAACATAGGAGCACCTCGATACATAAGGAAAATGCTAACAGCCATAAAAGGGGAAATCATCAGTAACACATTCATACTAGGGGACGTTAACACCTCACTTTCAACAATGGACTTATCATCCAAAATGAAAACAAATAAGGAAACACAAGCTATATATGATACATTAAAGAAGATGGACTTAAATGACATTGATAGGACATTCCATCCAAAAACAACAGAATACACATTTTTCTCAAGTGCTCATGGAACATTCTCCAGGATAGATATCTTGGGTCACAAATCAAGCCTTGTAAATTTAAGAAAATTGAAATTGTATCAAGTATCTTTTCTGAACAAAATGCTATAAGACTAGATATGAATTACAGGAAAAGATCTGTAAAAAATACAAACACATGGAGACTAAACAGTACTTAATAACGAAGTGATCACTGAAGAAATCAAAGGCAAAATCAAAAAATACCTGTAAACAAATGACAATGGAGACACGATGACCCAAAACCTATGGGGTGCAGCAAAAGCAGTCCTAAGAGGGAAGTTTTTAGCACTAAAATCCTACCTTAAGAAACAGGCAACATCACGAATAAACAACGTAAAGTTGCACCTAAAGCAATTAGAGAAAGAAGAACAAAAAAACTCAAAGTTAGCAGAAGGAAACAAGTCATAAAAATAAGATCAGAAATAAATGAAAAAGAAATGAAGGAAATGATAACAAAGATCAAGAAAACTAAAAGCTGGTTCTTTGAGAAGAGAAACAAAATTGATAAACCATTACCCAGACTCATCAAGAAAAAAAGGGAGAAGACTCAAATCAATAGAATTAGAAAAGAAAAAGGAGAAGTAACAAGTGATAATGCAGAAATACAAAAGATCATGAGAGATTACTACAAGCACCTCTATGCCAATAAAATGGATAACCTGGAAGAAACGGACAAATTCTTAGAAATGCACAACTGCCAAAACAGAATAAGGAAGAAATAGAAAATATGAACAGACCAATCACAAGCACTGAAACTGAAAGTGTGATTAAAAATCTTCCAACAAACAAAAGCCCAGGACCAGATGGCTTCACAGGCGAATTCTATCAAACATTTAGAGAAGAGCTAACACCTATCCTTCTCAAACTCTTCCAAAATACAGCAGAGGGAGGAACACTCCCAAACTCACTATGCGAGGCCACCATCACCTTGATACCAAAACCACACAAGGATGTCACAAAGAAAGAAAACTACAGGCCAATATCACTGATGAACATAGATGCAAAAATCCTCAACAAAATACTAGCAAACAGAATCCAACAGCACATTAAAAGGATCATACACCATGATCAAGTGGGGTTTATTCCAGGAATGCAAGGATTCTTCAATATACGCAAATCAATCAATGTGATAAACCATATTAACAAATTGAAGGAGAAAAACCATATGATCATCTCAGGAGATGCAGAGAAAGCTTCCAATAAAATTCAAAACCCATTTACTATAGAAACCCTGCAGAAATTAGGCATAGAGGGAACTTTCCTCAACATAATATAGGCCATATATGACAAACCCACAGCCAATATCGTCCTCAATGGTAAAAACCTGAAAGCATTTCCACTAGGATAAGGAACAAGAGAAGGTTGCCCACTCTCACCACTCTTATTCAACATAGTTTTGGAAGTTTTAGCCACAGCACTCAGAGAAGAAAAGGAAATAAAAGGAATCCAAATCGGAAAAGAAGAAGTGAAGCTGTCACTGTTTGCAGATGACATGATACTATACATAGAGAATCCTAAAGATGCTACCAGAAAACTACTGGAGCTAATGAATGAATTTGGTAAAGTAGCAGGATACAAAATTAATGCACAGAAATCTGTGGCATTCCTATACACTAATGATGAAAAACTTGAAAGTGAAATCAAGGAAACACTCCCTTTTACCATTGCAACAAAAAGTATAAAATATCTAGCAATAAAACTGCCTAAGGAGACAAAAGACCTGTTTGCAGAAAATTATAAGACACGGATGAAAGAAGTTAAAATCGTACAAATAGATGGAGAGATATACCATGTTCTTGGATTGGAAGAATCAACATTGCAAAAATGAATATACTACCCAAAGCAATCTGCAGATTCAATGCAATCCCTATCAAATTACCACTGGCATTTTTCACAGAACTAGAACAAAAAATTTCACAATTTGTATGGAAGCACAAAAGACCCCGAATACCCAAATCAATCTTGAGAACAAAAAACGGAGCTGGAGGAATCAGGCTCCCTGACTTCAGACTATACTACAAAGCCACAGTAATCAAGACAGTATGGTATTGGCACCAAAACAGAAAGATAGATCAATGGAACAGGATAGAAATCCCAGAGATAAACCCGCGCACATATTGTCACCTTATCTTTGATAAAGGAGGCAGGAAAATACAGTGGAGAAAGGACAGCCTCTTCAGTAAGTGGTGCTGGTTAAACTGGACAGGTACACGTAAAAGTATGAGATTAGAACACTCCCTAACACCATACAGATAAATAAACTCAAAATGGATTAAAGACCTAAATATAAGGCCAGAAACTATCAAACTCTTAGAGGAAAACACAGGCAGACCCCTCTATGACATAAATCCCAGCAAGATCCTTTTTGACCCACCTCCTAGAGAAACAGAAATAAAAACAAAAATAAACAAATTGGATCTAATGAAACTTCAAAGCTTTTGCACAGCAAAGGAAACCATAAACAAGACCAAAAGACTACCCTCACAATGGGAGAAAATATTTGCAAATGAAGCAACTGACAAAGGATTAATCTCTAAAATTTATAAGCAGCTCATGCAGCTCAGTAACAAAAAAACAAACAACCCAATCCAAAAATGGGCAGAAGAGCTAAATAGACATTTCTCCAAAGAAGATATACAGAGTGCCAGGAAACACATGAAAGAATGCTTAACAGCAATCGTTAGAGAAATGCAAATCAAAACTACAATGAGATATCATCTCACACCAGTCAAAATGGCCATCATTAAAAAATCCAAGAAACAATAAATGCTGGAGAGGGTGTGGAGAAAAGGGAACACTCTTGCACTGCTGGTGGGAATATGAATTGGTACAGCCACTATGGAGAACAATATAGAGGCTCCTTAAAAACTACAAATAGAACTACCATATGACCCAGCAATCCCACTACTGAGCATATACCCTGAGAAAACCATAATTCAAAAAGAATCATGTATCATATGTTCATTGTAGCTCTATTTACAATAGCCCAGAGATGGAAACAACCTAAGTGTCCATCATCAAATGAGTGGATAAATGGGAGGGAGACACAAGAGGGAAGAGATATGGGAACATATGTATATGTATAACTGATTCACTTTGTTATAAAGCATAAACTAACACACCATTGTAAAGCAATTATACTCCAATTAAGATGTAAAAAAAAAAAAAAAGAAAAAAAATACTTAGGAATAAACCTAACCAAGAATGGGAAAGACTTGTACACTGTATACTGAGAAACACTGCTAAAGAATTTAAAGAAGACACAAATAAATTGAAAGACACCACATGTTCATTAATTGGGAGACAATATTATTAAGATATCAATACTACTTAAGGAGATCCACAGATTCAACACAATCCCTCTTTAAATCACAAAGGCTTTTTTTTTAAGAAACAGAAAATTTCATCCTAAACTTCATGTGGAATCTCAAGGGACCACAAATAGAGACAACAATTTTGAGAAAGAACAACAAATTTGGAGGCCTCATACATCCTGATTTTAAAACTTATTGCAAGGTTACTGTAATCAAAACAGTGTGACACTAGAATTAAAAAATAGATCAACAGAATAGAATAGAGAGCTCAGAAATAATCCCTCACATATATGGTAAAATGATTTTCAATTAGAGTGCAAAAACCACTCAATAGTTCAAGGACATTCTCTTCAACAAATGGTGTTAGGAATCCTGGATATCCACATGCAAAATAGTGAAGTCAGACCCTTATCTTACATCATATACAAAAATTTTACTCAAAATCGTTTAAAGACCTACATGTAAGACCTAAAACTGGAAAATTCCTAGAAGACAACATAGGGGATGTCTTCATGACATTGGATTTGACAGTGATTTCTTGGATGTAACACCAGAAACTCAGGCAACAGCAGCAAAAATAGACAAATTAGAATATATAAAACTTAAAAACTTTAGTGCATCAAAGGATAAAATCAACAGAGTGAAAAGGCAACCCACAGGATAAGAGAAAAAATTTGAAAATAATATATTTAATAAGAGGTTAATATCCAGAGTCTATTAAGCATGCTTACAACTCAACAACAAAAAAATCAAATGGTTTATTTTAAAATGGGCAAAAGGTCAGCATCATGGAAGTGTAAGACATTCCTCCTTTCTCTCCCCTGTTTAAAAACAACTAATCAGACATTGATCCATGGACAAAAGTACCCCATTTGGAGTTGTAGGACCCATCATCATATACCAAGGGACCCAGGAAGACCCTTACTCAACTGTGCTTCTAAAAATAAGCAGACAGACCTCAATAAGTGTTCTGGGTTCAGTAGAGTCAGCAAACCTGACCCATCCCCTCTTGGCATGGTCAGGGAAAACACCTGGACAGTGGTGGTCTGGGCAGATATGCACAGGTGAGAGGAAATTTGTAGAAGGCCAGCCTGCCTGAAGGGAGATAACAGCAAGTCATCACAGTGGAAAGAGAGATTCCAGCAAGCCATCAAGTTTGGATGTAGTGGAGAGGGAGGAACTTGTTGAGAGTCACCCCTTCCAGGGTGACACTGTATGGAGCTGGTGGTGGTGATGTCTCCTGTGGAGAATGTGGAAAATGGTGAATGTCTGGCTTCCCCAGTTGTATGGGTCATAGATGGAAAAACCTGTTTCTCTTCAGCAGCACCCAAAGTACTGAAGCAGGACATCCATGACTTGGGGAGGAGAAAGGAGAAAGGGAAAGAAGCAAGTAAGAATACTAATGCATATTAAATAGATGGTGTACTTGCTAACTGCTTCAGGACTTTAGCAGGAAGTACACCCAAAAGGCTCTGAGAACACCCAAACCAAGGATCTTCCCACTGGGTGCGCATGCACCCCCAATGCCCCAAGTGCTAAACCCATACCTCCCTCTACTCTACAGGTCGATCCTTGTACAAGTTCCAAAATGCAGCAGTAAGAGCAGATCTGGTAATCAGAGTACTCTCAGAAAAATAGACCTGTGGACAGGGAGAAATCACAAACTAGAGCTATATTGTCACCTTCTGGAAAAGAAAAGTGAGGTTTTCAGCAACCAGCCTGGTGAGTTGTAAGAACAAGAGAAGTCAGAAGAGCTTAACTCTGCCACAGGAAGGAGCAAGAAAAGTGGAGGAGGTCTGCCCAACAACAGCTGAGGAAACCCCAGATATACCAATATCAATGAACAGTACCCTATGTGAAGGCAACCAGTAAGATTTAAGGAGGTGTCTGCTACTTCAAATACAGAAGTACCAACACAAAAACTACAAGGAACATGAAAAATCAAGGAAACATGTCATTGCCCAAAGATATCAATAATTCTCCAACAACCAAGCTCAAAGGCATGGAATATTGTGATCCACCTGATAAAGAATTCAAAATAGCTGTTCTAAAGAAACTTAACAAGATACAAGAAAACGCAAAAAGAAAATTGAAAATCAGAGAAAAAAATACATGAACAAAATGAGTTCTTTACCAAAATGATAGAAATAATAAAAAGAGCCAAACAGAAATTCTGGAGAATTCAATAAATGAGATAAAGACTGAAATAAAGAGCATCTGTAGTACAGTAAAGCAGATGGAAGACAGAATATGTGACTTTAGAAGATAGGAATTTTGAAATACAGTTAGAAGAGAACAAAAGAGAAAACTGAAAAGAGCAAAAAAAAGAGCCCACATTATCTGTAGGACTCCATCAAAAGACAAATATTAGAATAATTATGATTCTGGAAGGAAAAGAGAGGGAGAAGGGTGTAGAAAGTTTATTTGAAGAAATAATAGTGGAGAACTTCCTAGACATGAGTAAAGACTTGGACATCCAAATACAAGAACTAATAGATCACTCTATTATCTCAATGCCAAACGTCATTGTCCAAGACACATTATAATGAAACTGTCAAAAGTCAAAGATAAAGAAAGAATCCTAAAGGCAGCAGGAAAAAAAATGTATAACCTATGAAAGGAACCACGATTAGGCTATCAGATTTCTCAGCAAAAGCCCTACAGGCCAGAAGACAGTGGAAGGAAATATTCAAATTGTAGAAAGATAAAACTTGCCAGCCAGGAATACTCTATCCAGCAAAGTTAACCTTCAGATATGAAGGAGAAATAAAGACTTTCCCAGACAAACAAAAGCTGAGGGAATTCAGCACCACTAGATCTGTCTTGTAATAAATGTTGAAAAGAGTTCTTCAAGCTGAAATAAAAAGATACTAATCAGTGACATGAAAACATATGAAAGAATACAACACACTGGTAGAGATGAAAAATATATAGTTGGATTTAGAAAACTAATTCTATAATAAGATGGTGTGTTAACCACTTAACTACAGTATAAAGGTTAAATAAAGAGTATTAAAAATAACTGTGGAGGGCTTCCCTGGTGGTGCAGTGGTTGAGAGTCCACCTGCTGATGCAGGGGACATGGGTTCACGCCCCGGTCTGGGAACATCCCACATGCCATGGAGCAGCTGGGCCTGTGAGCCATAGCCACTGATCCTGCATGTCCGGAGCCTGTACTCCATGATGGGAGAGGCCACAACAGTGAGAGGCCCACGTACCGCAAAAAAAAAAAAAAAAAAAAAAAGAAATTACAAAGATCTAAAATAAAAAGCTAACTTTACACCTCTAAGAACTAGAAAAAGAACAACAAACTAAACCCAACGTTAGCAGAAGGAAGGAAATAATAAAGACCAGAATGGAAATAAATGAAACAGACCAGAAAAGCAATAGAGAAGATTAAAAACCCTAAGATCTGAGTTGTTGAAAAGATAAACAAAACTGACAACTCTTTTTGCTAGACTAACCAAGAGAAAAGGAAAGGAGACTCAAATAAATAAAATTAGGAATGAAAGAGGAGATATTACAACTGATACTCCAGAAATACATAGGATCATAAGAGCCTACTATGAACAATTATACATCAACAAGTTAGAAAACCTATAAGAAATGGATAAGTTCCTAGAAACACACAACCTACCAAGACTGAATCAGGAAGAAATATTGTAGAAAAGCTGAACAGATCAATAATGAGTAAGGAAATTGAATCAGTCATCGAAAACCTCCCAACGTAGAAAACACTATGACTAGATGTCTTCACTGGTGAATTCTACCAAACATTTACAGATGACTTAACACCAACTCTTCTCATACCTTCTATAAAATTGAAGAGCAGGAAACACTTCCACAGTCATTTTATGAGGCCAACATTACCCAGATACAAAAGCAAGATTAAGAATACTATAAAAGAAAAATATAGACCAATATCCTAGATGAATACAGATGCAAAAATTCTCAATAAAATATTAGCAAACTGAATTCAAGAACACATTAAAAGGACTGTATACCATGACCAAGTGCAATTTATCCTTGGGATGCAATGATGTTTCAACATACATAAATCAATAAAAGTGATACACCACATTAATAAAATTTTTAAAAAATCACAGGATCATCCCAATAGATGCAGAAAAAGCATTTCATAAAATACAGCACCCTTTTGTTATAAAAATCCTTGACAGATTGGGTATATAAAGAACATACCTCAATATACTAAAAGCGATATATGACAAACCCACAGTAACATTGTACCCAACAGTGAAAAGTGGAAAGTTTTTCCTCTAAGATCAGAAAGAAGGAAAGGGCATCCATTCTCACTACTGTTATTCAATAAACTACTAGAAGTCCTAGCTAGAGCAATTAGGCAAGACAAAGGAATAAAAGTCATCCAAATCAGAAAGGAACAAGCAAAATTGTCATTACTTGCAGATGATACAATCTTATATATAGAAAATGCCAAAGACTCAACCAAAAAACTGTTGGAACTAATCAACAAATTCAGTAAAGATGCAGGATATAAAATAAACATCCTCATTCTAATCCACCAGCTATCTAATCAGTTGTATGACCTTACATATGACACTTATTTGTGTTTCAGTTTCCTCATTTGTACAACTTATTTATATCTCAGTTCCTTCATTTATACAATTTAAAAATAAAGCGTCTAACACAGAAAAAAAAATCATGAACTCTGTTGCACTTCTATACACTAATAATGAAACATCTGAAAAAGAAATGAGGAAATCTTTCCCGTTCACAATATCATCAAAAATAATAAAATGCCTAGGAATAAATTTAACCAAGGATGTGAATGATCTGTATAACAAAAACAACAAGACTGTTGAAAGAAATCAAAGATGACACAAGCAAATGGAAAGATATCGCATTTTGATGAATTGGAAGAATTAATATTGTTAAAATATCCATACTTACCCAAAGCCATCTATAGATTCAAAGCAATCCCTATAAAAATTCCAATGTCATTTTTCTCAGAGATAGATAATAAAATCCTAACGTTTGTATAGAGCCCTAAAAGACCCCAAATAGCCAAAGGAATCATGAGAAAGAAGAATAAAAATGTGAGGCATCACACATCCTGATTTCAAACTATACTACAAAACTATAGCAATGAAAACAGTATGGTACTGACATAAAAATAGACACATAAACCAATGGAACAGAATAGAGAGCCCAGAAATAAATCTCCACATATATGGTCAACTAATATTTGACAAGGGAGCCAAGAACACCCAGAAGGGAAAGGATAATCTCTTCAACAAATGGTGTTGGGAAAACTGGATAACCACATGCACAAATATGAAATCAGATCCCTATACTTCACCACACACAAAGACCATTTGGCCACAACATTTGTTAACTAATCTTATGACACATGAGGAATCAAATTTCCCCTATAAATGATCCTCTTCCCTGTTTAGGAAAAATACTAGGAAAATGGTTTGGTTTAGGAGAATCTTGGCTTAAAACTTTACTAACAACATGGTCATTCCTATTGTCAATTTTGATCACATCTATAGTTCTCTATAAATGAACATACACAATGCACATGTAAGGTAAAATTGCATAAGTCCTGTTGGACAACTTGGAATTGACTGTTAGTCCTTGCCAGACATCTTACTAGTACAACTAGTACAAAAGGAAAAAAAGACCCAGGCCATTAAAACCCAATATCAAGGGACATGATGGATCCAGGGCAGGTAAGTCACCACCCTGGCATTTAGGGGCCAAATATTTTATCACCTTATTCTTTCTAACAAGAGATTAATGATCAGAAGGGGGGAATTGATGAAACAAAATTCATATTTTATGGCAAGACAAGAAAAATTTAAACATAAACTTTTTTTTGCCCACTCAGGCCTCCTTCCTTCCATTTAGTGTGTGTTGTGCATCTGCATTAACCAGACCTCCTTAGGAGATAACATTCCTTCTTAATTTCATAAAGAGTCACAACTCCTTAGGAGATAATCTTCCTTCTTATTCTTGCAAAGGGCCACAATGAGCCATGACCCACTTTGTATATGTAGATCTGGATTGTTTAAACTGTCAATACATGACTTGACATATAAACTTTTGTCTCAAAAACTTATATAACTGTGCTTTGACCTCTAATGGGCTGAACAGTCCTCAGAGCTTTCTGAAAGATGGTCTCCCAGGTTATAATCCTCAGGTTGGCTCAAATAAAATTTCCCATTTCTTTCTTAGATTGACTGTTTTTTCATTGACACTTGATAACTCCTATTTATCCTTTAAGACTCAAATATCACCACCTCCACCAAGTCTTCTCTGACCTCTTCACCCAAATGTCACCCAGGTCTTTTCTACTCATGTTAATGAGTTGCTTACTTGTCAGTTTTCCAATTCCTCCCTCCTGAATTTATTCAACCTGTCTGTAACACTGTGTCCTTTTCTACAAATGGGTACAACCCTACTGAGAATTTAAATGAGAAGCATGCAATGCTTAGCATTGTCCTTGGCATATAGTAAGTAATCAACATGCACTAGATGTTAGCTAGAGCTTTGCCTGTCTCCCAGCTGAGCTCCAGGGCAAGGTTGAGGTCTTATATTTGTGTATTCCCATCCTGTAGCACAGAGCTGTCCACATAGAGGGCTCCCAGGGTATGTATGTTGAATGAGTGAATGAGATTAATGAATGAATTTTGCTTCCTCCTTTCAAAACCATCTGCTTTATGTAAGTAGAAATGGTAAATATATTCAATCATGTTTAAATAGGCTATAGTAGAAAAGAACTCTGAACCCTGCTGAATATTTTCTGCTCTACTACCATACCATCACTGACCAGCAAAAGTGCCCCAAGCTCAGGGTGCTATTATAAAGACCAGTTTTCCAAGGAACAAAATATAGGCTATCTCATCATCAGGTGACATTAGCTAGATAATAACATTCTTTGAGGCCTAGCTGTTTCCCTGAGACACTACAGAGGAAGACTATTGACCTTGCTGCTTCTCCAGAAGCTGCTTTGGTCCCATCTATACTATCACCAAAGGCAAAGAGTTCTCTAGCCTCACCTTTCTCTAACTCTACCCCATCCCCCTCTAACCTACATTATAATGATCCTCATTACCTGCCTTTGATTATATGGTTCTTCCTGCTTAGAATATCCTTTCCCCTCCACTCTGGCTAACCAAATCTTACCTATACTTCAAGGCTTCACAGAGAAAATGAATTGGGTATCATGCTATGTATAGGAGTTTACCAAAAAGAGAGGGATGGAATAGAAGGAAAGGTGGAGGTGGATTGGTACAGGTTGTAAGAGGAAAAAGAACATTTATGGAAGTCCTGATAGCATGAACAAAGACATGGTGTTTGTGAAAGACCATGGCATGTTCGAGAAGTAGCAGTTAGTTAAATGTAACTCCTGTGATAAGGAAAAGTCACTGGCCATAAACATGAAAGGTAGGTTGAGGACAAATTGTGAAGTGTCTTACTAAAAGACAGGGATTTAATCTTGTAAGTGATGGGGAGTCTTTGAATAATTCTGAACATAGGATTATCAAGATAAAAACATGTATTTTAGAAATATCCTAATATGTAGACTAGATTGGAGTTTGTATTAGTTTGCTAGGACTACCACAAAAAAGTACTAAAAACCAGGGGGGCTTCAACAACAAAAATTTATTGTCTCACAGTTCTGGAGGCTATAACTCTGAAACCAAAGTGTCATCAGAGTTGGTTTCTCCTGAGAGCTCTGAGAGAAGGATCTGTTCTAGGTCTCTCTCCTTGGCTTGCAGATGGCTGTCTTCTCCCTATGTCTCTTCAGATCATCTTCCCTCTATGAGTCTTTCGGTCCAAATTTCCCACTTGTATAAGGATACCAGTCATATTGGATTAGGGCCTGTCCTAACTACCTCATTTTAATTTGATTACCTCGTAGATACCCTGTATCCAAATACAGTCACATTCCATGGTACCAGAAATTAGGACTCCAACATATTTTGAAGGACATAATTCAACACATAACAAAGCCCATAGAGACTGGAGGCAGATTAAACAACAATAAAGGAGCTATATTAATAGGCCAGGTCATACATGATGAAAAATTAAGCAAAGACACTACAAATAGGGATGGAGAGGATACAAAAATTCAAGAAGCAGAATCTAGACATTAAGGAGAAAGAAGAGTCATAGATGACTCTAGGCTTTATTGTTCAGTTGATTATGTGACTGTTGGTCAGGGATAGAAATTGGCGTGTTGGGGTTTGATGATGAATTCAGTTTTAGACATATTAAATGTTTGGTGTCAAGTTAAGATGTCTAGTTAACAGACAAGTAGGTGGGTCCAGGCTCAGAAAAAGCGTTCAGTTTGGAGATGCCAAGTTGTCATACAGGCCTTCATCAGCATATAAATCGCAGTTGAAAATCTTAAGTAGATGAGATGACCCAAATAAGGAGTATAGAGTAGCAAGATAAGAGAATGAAAAAGACAATCAAAGAGGTAGGTGGAAATCCAAGATAGAGTATCATCACAGAAGACAAGGAAGGGAAGGCTTTAAAGATGGAAGGAAAGTACAGCAGCCTCAAATGTAGTAGAATCAATATGTTGAAAACCTAACGAGAGAGCACTTGACATGACATTTAGGAGATCTTCAGGTAACTCTTGCAAGAGCAGTTTCAATAATGATTTAAATGGAAACTGCAGAAAAATAGGGTGGTAATTTGAGTAACTGTTGTTAAAGAAAGATTGATTTAGTGAAAAATGTGTTTGCAAGATAAAGATTAGGCAGTAGAGCATAACAGTGAAGGTGTAGACTTTATTTTGGGGTTCAAATCTCACTTCTGCTACTTCCTAGCTGTGTAAACTTGGGCAAGTTGCTTGATTTTTCTATGTCCCAAATTCCCAACTGAAAAATTGGGAAAACAATGGTACTTACTTAACAGGATTGTTGTGAGCATTATGTGAATTGATAAATGCAAAGTGTTCAATAGAGGGCTTGGCACAGAGTAGGTGTTCAATAAATGTTAGGTATATTAGGTGGGAATGGTTGGATGGGTGTAAGAAGCAAAGAAGAAAAAGAAATTAAAGAAGATTGGAGAGAAGGAAGCTGATGGAACAACTTCTCAGAAGGTATAGGAGAGAATGGATCCTCTTTTGCTTACTAGCCATGTGACCTTGGGTAAAGTACTTTACATTCCTAGGCCTCAGTTTCCTATTCTGTAAAATGAAGATGACAATAGTGCCTACCTCACAAAGCTATTTTGAGGATTAAATGAAATGATACATGAAACACACTTCCCTACTGGGAAGAACTTTGGGAGAAGAATGGTGTATAACCTACATGAAATCATGTGTTCCAGCAAGACTGAAAATTTAAAAAAAGTTTTCAAGTGAATAATTTTCAAAATTTCATGCTAGAGTAAAACAGTTACATCAGTTATACAATCTTGTGATGTTTCCTTAAAAAGGTTAAGCATTCTTCTAGTGCTAATAAATTTATTGTGATTTTTAAAATATGTATGCTGAAAATACTTTTTGTATTTCAGTAGTTTCAAATGTGTTTGAAACTTTTTTCAGATAATTGTTATAAAACAATAGTTAGTATAAAATTAAATTGTATTAGTTGACATGAATTCAGCAATAAGCTTACTAATTTTTTTCCAAAGTAGTATTATTATCCAAATCATAAAACATAAACCACCTTGATTGTGTGAAGATGAACAATTGAAGATTCATCCTCTTATTTTTTTTTTCTGAGAGTTTTGAGGAAGGATTGCAAGGTTTTGTTTTGTTTTGTTTTGTTTTGTTTTAACATCTTTATTGGACAATAATTGCTTTACAATGGTGTGTTAGTTTCTGCTTTATAACAAAGTGAATAAGTTATACATATACACATGTTCCCATATCTCTTCCCTCTTGCGTCTACATCCTCTTTACTAGACTAGAATTTTAAATGTGATAATTATTGAATATTTATCTTCTTTAAAAATGCCTTACTATCTCACTCAGAATAAAATCCAAAGTATTTACAAGGTCTTATATGATCTGGCCCTCTCTGTCTCTCTGAAATCATGTCCTACCACTCTTTTCCTCTCCACTCCAGTGATACTGGCCTTGCTATTCCTTGAACACACCAAGCCTTTACTATTCTAATTTCTCTGTCTAGAATACCCTTCCCTTGGGTATTCTCATGGCTGGCTCTCTCACTTTATTCGTTATATTCTTAAATATCACCATATTGGGTGGAGTCACGATAGCAGAACAGGAGGACGTGGAGTTCGCATATCCTCACAACTAGGGCATTTACTAGGTGCTGGTGGGGGACCTTGGACACCTAAGGGGACAGAAGGAATCCTCGTGTGACTGGGTAGGATGTGGGGGGTGGAAGGAGGAGAGGAGGAATAGGGGATGCAGGATGGGACTGGTGCCCCTGAGGGGTGGCTTGGGGAGGGGAGGGGTTCCCATGCTCGGAGGGGTCCGCTCATGGTGAGGGGATCAGTGGGGATGGGGAGAGACCTTTGGGGGATGGGAGGAGAATGCAGCCAGCATATCCCCCACCTGCTCAGGCCCCAGTGAGCCTGCTGTGGTCCCAGTCCTGAAACTCTGCCTCCAGAGCACCCTCCAGCCACACAGTTCCTGAGCCTAAGTCTCCCACTCAGGCCTCTTCCAGCTTTTTCTTTTTGCTATTGTGGTTCTGTTTTGCTTTGTTGTTTCATTTTTATATTTTTTTATTCTTTGTTATTGTTCTGCTCCCTTGTGTTTGTTGCCATTTTTTCTTTCTTTTGCCATGCCACATGGCTTGCATGTTCTTGGTTTCCAAGCTGAGGGTCAGGCCTGCGTTCTTCTGGCAGGAGCACTGAGCCATTGGGCTAACATGAACTTCAGGCCCCAGGGAATATAAATTGGTGTGAGCTCTCCTGGGGGTCCTCATCTTGGCACCAAGACATGGCTCCACCCAACTGCCTGTAAGATCCAGTGCTGGATGCCTCAGGCTAAACAACCAGCAAGACAGGACCACAGCACCACACATCAAAACAAAACAAACAAAAAAGAGACAAAAAAAGTTACAGATGAAGGAGCAAGGTAAAAACCTACAAGACCAAACAAATGAAGAGGAAATAGACAACCTACCTGAAAAAGAATTCAGAGTAAAGATAGATGATGATGATGCAAAATCTTGGAAATACAAAGGAGGCATAGATCAAGAAAAATACAAGAAACATTTAACAAGGACCTAAAATAACTAAAGAACAAACAAACAGTGATGAACAGCATGATAACTGAAATGAAAAATACACTAGAAGGAATCAGTAGCAGAATAACTGAGGCAGAAGAATGAAAAAGTGAGCTGGAAGATAGAATGATGGAAATAACTGCTGAGGAGAAGAAAAAAGAAAAAATGATGATAAGAAATGAGGACCATCTCAATGACTTCTGGAACAAGATTAAATGCACCAATATTCGAATTATAGGGGTCCCAGAAGAAGAAGAAGAGAGAGAAAGTGTCTGAGAAAACATTTGAAGAGATTATAGTTGAAAATTTCCTTAACATGGGGAAGGATATAGCCACCCAAGTCCAAAAAGGGCAGAGAGTCCCATACAGGAAAAACCCAAGGAGAAACACACCAAAAAACATACTAATCAAACAAACAAAAATCAAATTCAAAGAAAAAATATTAAAAGCAGCAGAATCTCCACAATGTTATCAGCTGATTTTCCAATAGAAACTCTGCAGGCCAGAAGGGAGTGGCAGGATATATTTAAAGTGATGAAAGGGAAAAACCTACAACCAGGATTACTCTACCCAGCAAGGATCTCATTCAGATTCAACAGAGAAAGCAAAAGCTTTACAGACAAGCAAAAGCTAAGAGAATTCAGCACCACAAAACCAGCTCTATGACAAATGCTAAAGGAACTTCTCTAGGCAGGAAACACAAGAGAAGAAAAAGACTCACAAAAGCAAACCCAAAACAATTAAGAAAATTGTAATAGGAATGTACACATTGAAAATAACCTTGAATGTAAATGAATTAAATGCTCCAACCAAAAGACACACACTGGCTGAATGGATACAAAAATAAGACCTGTATGTGTGCTGTCTACAAGAGACTTACTTCTGACCTAGGGACACATACAGACTGAAAGTGAAGGGATGGAAAAAAGATATTCCATTCAAATAGCAATCAAAAGAAAGCCAGTGTAGCGATAGTCGTATAAGATAAAATAGACTTTAAAATAAAGACTGTTACAAGAGACAAGGAGGGACACTACGTAATGATCAAGGGATCAATCCAAGAAGAAGATATAAAAATTTTAGATATTTATGAACACAACATAGAAGCACCTCAATACATAAGGCAAATGCTAACAGCCATGAAAGGGGAAATCAACATTAACACAATAATAGTGGGGGACTTTAACACCCCACTTACACCAATGGACAGATCATCTAGACAGAAAATTAATAAGGAAACACAAGTTTTACAACACACAATAGACCAAATAGACTTAGCTGATATTTATAGGACATTCCATCCGAAAGTGGCAGAATACACTTTCTTCTCAAATGCACATGGAACATTCTCCAGGATACATCACATCTTGGGTCACTTATCAACCCTCAGTAAATTTAAGAAAATTGAAATCATTTCAAGCATCTTTTCCAAAAACGATATGAGATTACAAATCAAGTACAGAAAAAAAAGGAAAAAAAACCCCAAAAACATGGAGGCTAAACAATATGCTACTAAATAACCAAGAGATCACTGAAGAAGTCAAAGAGGAAATCAAAAAATTCATGGAAACAAATGACAATGAAAACATGACGACCCAAAACTTATGGGAAGAAGCAAAATCAGTTTTATGAGGGAATTTTATAGTAATACAGTCCTACCTCAAGAAAAGAGAAAAATCTCAAATAAACAACCTAATCTTACACCTAAAGCAACTAGAGAAAGAAGAACAAACAAAACCCAAAGTTAGTAGGAGGAAGGAAATGATAAAAATTAAAGCAGAAATAAATGAAATAGAAATGAAGAAAACAATAGCAAAAATCAATGAAACTAAAAGGTGATTCTTTATGAAGATATATAAAAATGATAAACCTTTAGCCAAACTCATCAAGAAAAAAACTGAGAGGATTCAAATCAATAAAATTAGAAATGAGAGAGGCGAATTACAACTGATATTGCAGAAATACAAAGGATCATAAGAGACTAAAACAAGCCAATAAAATGGACAACCTGGAAGAAACGGACAAATTCTTGGAAAGGTACAACCTTCCAACACTGAACCTAATAGAAATAGAAAATATAAACAGACAAATCACAAGTAATCAAATTAAAACTGTGATAAAAAAAATCTTCCAATAAACAAAAGTCCAGAACCAGATAGCTACACAGGCGAATTCTATCCAACGTTAATGAGGAGCTAACACCCTTCTTTCGCAACTCCTCCAAAAAACTGCAGAGGAAAGAACACTCTCAACTCACTCTATGAGGCTACAATCACCCTGATACCAAAACCAGTCCAGATATCACAAAAAAGAAAATCACAGGCCAATATCACTGATGAACATAGACGCAAAAATCCTCAACAAAATGCTTACAAACAGAATCCAACAACACATTAACAGGATCATACACTATGATCAAGTGGGATTTATTCCAGGGGTGCAAGGATTTTTCTATATATGCAAATCAATCAATGCGATACACCATATTAACAAACTAAAGAATAAAAACGATATGACAATCTCAATAGATGCAGAAAAAGCTTTTGACAAAATTCAACACCAATTTATGATAAAAACTCTCCAGAAAGTGGGCACAGAGGGAACCTACCTCAACATAATAGAGGCCATATATGACAAACCCACAGCCAACATCATTCTCAATGGTGAAAAACTGAAAGCATTTCCTCTAAGATCAGGAACAAAACAAGGATGTCCACTCTTACCACTATTATTCACCATAGTTATGGAAGTCCTAGTCATGGCAATCAGAGAAGAAAAATAAATAAAAGGAATCCAAATTGGAAAAGAAGTAAAACTGTCACTGTTTGCAGATGACATGATAAATAGAGAATCCTAAAGATGCTACCAGAAAACTAGTAGAGCTAATCAATGCATTTGGTAAAGTAGCAGGATACAAAATTAATGCACAGAAATGTCTTGCATTCCTATACACTAATGATGAAAAATCTGAAAGAAAAGTTAAGGAAACACTCCCATTTACCACTGCAACAAAATAATAAAATACCTTGGAATAAACCTACCTAAGGAGGCAAAAACCTGTGCTCAGAAAACTGTAAAACACTGATGAAAGAAATCAAAGATGACAAAAACAGAGGGAGAGATATACCATGTTCTTGGATTGGAAGAATCAATATTGTGAAAATGAATATCCTACCCAAAGCAACCTACAGATTCAGTGCAATCCCCATCAAATTACCAATGGCATTTTTCATAGAATTAGAACAAAACATTTCACAATTTGTGTGGAAACACAAAATACCCCGAATGACAAAGTAATCTTGAGAAAGAAAAACGAAGCTGGAGAAAGCAGGCTCCCTGACTTCAGACTATACTACAAAGCTACAGTAATCAAGACAGTATGGTACTGGTACAAAAACAGAAATATTAATCAATGGTACAGGATAGAAAGCCCAGAGATAAACCCATGCACCAATGGACACCTAATCTATGACAAAGGAAGCAAGGATATACAATGGAGAAAAGACAGATGCTTCAATAAGTGGTGCTAGGAAAACTGCCCAGCTACATGGAAAAGAATGAAATTACAACACTCCCTAACACTATACACAAATATAAACTCAAAATGGATTAAAGACCTAAATGTAAGACTGGACTCTATAAAACTCTTAGAGGAAAACACAGGAAAAACAGTCTTTGACATAAATCACAGCAAGATCTTTTTTGATCCATCTCCTACAGTAATGGAAATAAAAACAAAACTAAATAAATGGCACCTAATTAAACTTAAAAACTTTTGCACAGCAAACAAAATCATAAACGAGACAAAAAGGTAACACTCAGAATGAGAGAAAATATTTGCAAATGAAGCAACTGACAAGAGATTAATCTCCAAAGTATACAAAGAGCTCATGCAGCTCAATATCAAAAAAGCAAACAACCAATCCAAAAATGGGCAGAAGACCTAAATAGACATTTCTCTAAAGAAGATATACAGATTGCCAAAAATCACATGAAAGGATGCTCAACATCGCTAATCATTAGAGAAATGCAACTCAAAACTACAATGAGTTATCACCTCACAACAATCAGAATGGCCATCATCATAATATCTACAAACAATAAATGCTGGAGAAGGTGTGGAGAAAAGGGAACCCTCTTGCACTGTTGGTGGGAATATAAATTGATAGAGCCACTCTGGTGAACAATATAGAGGTTCCTTACAAAACTAAAAATAGAACTACCATATGACCCAGCAATTCCACTACTAGGTATATACCTTGAGAAAACCATAATTCAAAAAGACACATTTACCCCAATGTTCATTGCAGCACTATTTACAATAGTCAGGACATGGAAGCTACATAAATATCCACCAATAGATGAATGGATAAAGAAGATGTGGTAAATACATACATTGGAATATTACTCAGCCATAAAAATGAACAAAATTGGGTTATCTGTAGAGATGTGGATGGACCTAGAGACTGTCATATGGAATGAAGTCATTCAGAAAGAGATAAACAAATATTGTATGTTAATGCCTATATGTGGAATCTAGAAAAATGATACATATGAACCAATTTGCAGGGCAGGAATAAAGACGCAGACATAGAAAACTGACATTGGACACAGTGGGGGAATGGGGGGTTGGCATGAATTGGGAGATTAAGGTTGACATATATACACTACCATGTGTAAAATAGATAGCTAGTGGGAACCTGCTGTATAGAACAGGGAGCTCAGCTTCGTGCTCTATGGTGATCTAGATGAGTGGGATGAGAGGCAGTGGGAGGGAGGTCCAAGAGTGAGGGGATATATGTATACATATCGTTGATTCACTTTGTACAGAAACTAACACAACAGTGTAAAGCAACTGTACCCCAATTTTTTAAAAATCACCATAACAGAGAAGCCTTCCTTGACTGTTCTATATCAAACAGCTCTCCGCAGTCCTTTCTCTCATCTTACTCCTACCTGACAAAAACCTTTTGCTTATTGTCTTTCCCCTCCACTAACACACGCTCATTAAAATACAGTCTCCAAAAAGGCAGGGGACTTGTAGACTCTCCAGTCTTGTGCAGTGATGGCACAGAGTAGATCGTCAGTAAACACTTGTTGAATGAATGAATTAATGAATCTCATAACACAATGTACTTTTGTATTGATTCCTTTGTCTATCACGGGTCCTTACCCTTGAAGGCTGAGGAAAAACTAGGAAGGAACTCAGACCAAAGTAAATGTAGGGGTGAGCTGTACTAGTCTAGGCAAGAACAGCCTAGCCCACCAGATCCTGGCATTCCACAACGGGAGTTGGGGGTCAAAAGTACTGTTTGTGAAATAGAGAGTGTCTGCAAGGTGTCCTTTTTGCAATTATCCCTTATGAATCCCTTTTGCCTCTGTGTAGACAGAAATTATCTGCAATCCCAGGAAGCAGAATGAATGACAACAAACTAATTGCTCTGGGAAAGCCACTTGAAGCCTTTGGAGAAGGATTTCTATTGTTTGCCTATAATAATTGTTAGTGGGTTCACAAACCTTTCATTGTCCTAGGAAGTGAATAACCATATTTCAACAACCATATTTTATGACAGCTATATCCTGCTGCTATATCCTCTCCCAAAGAAAAAACAACATGAACGCAAAGGGACAATCAAATATTAAAATGGAAGCACAGCAATACCTAACATATTCCATGCTTACTAAATGCAGGAGGCTGGCTGTGGAGTCAGCACATAGTTCCTTTCCCACCCTCCACGCCAGGGTGTGGATAGCAGAGTTCAGTGTGTGTGACATGTACAAGTGGCTCTTTGCTCTAGGACAAGATTGTACTCCCACTGATGAAAGTAACCAGGAGAGTTCCAGTTGAATTCATGTTTCCTTTGTTTTTAGGACCCCATAGACCAGGGACTTTAGAGAGAAAGAACACTAAGTGAGGCTTTCTTCTTTATCTGAATCCAGTGGATTCAACGACATGGCCATTCAGAATGTCATTTTAAGGTTTTTAAAACCAGTTGAGACGAGGGATGGAGGAAGGTGCTTTAGCTAAATGTTGCTGAGAAACCTAGAATCAACACAGGCCCTTGATGGGAGTTGACACCAGAGATGCAATGAAACCTAGCACATTAAAGAAGGGAGGGTCTTTGTGCCTTGCATGTGTAATACCAGAGACAGCTGAACTGGTAAGTTGCAGAGCGCTGGAAGTTGTGGCATTCCATTGACCAAATAGAAATAAATACATACATACATATAGACAATCCATACCTTAAAAAGAAAACCCAGAGTGAAATATTAGACCTAAAACCTTAAACAACATGTTTTCATCTCTTTGACCTGTGGAATATCATTAGGCTCCATCCAGACCTGCCACCCTCCAGAAGCAGAAACATGAGAAAAATAAACTTGGAAGAGATGCCACTGATCTGTTTGAGGCCTTCTAACAAATTTCCACCACACCAGTTCTTTTATTTAACGGCAGAAGGGAGCTGGTGAAGCCCTCCTCCCCAATACAATCTTCCAGACTGTACATGGACGTGTGAATGACATATTAACCAAGGTGGCCTTGGCTTCCCTATTGAAGCATCCTGCCCTTCTTTCTTTGCATGCCATTTTGACTTGAGCTCCTATCTCTTCCAGCTGGATCTCCCAGTCACTTGGGCTTGGGTCTATGGATGTGGTACTAAAGAAAAGACAATAAAGATGAACAGTGGGAACTTTCACGTGACACATACTTGGTAAATGTTGGAATCAAATTCAACATTCATCTCTAGGAAGAAACCTTGGCCGTCAATCTGTTAAGAAAGGAAACACCACTCTACATGGTCTTGACATATTACAGACACTCAGAAGTGGGATCAGCCACAGGCAATGAATCCGGCACTTGATAAATATTTGTAGAATAAATTATTTTTTCCAAATCTTCTGCAATGCCATGGCACCTCTCAGGAAACAGAAATTTTCCTCTTGAGCTATAACTGCAGAGCCTATTGACTCTTCAGTTAACTAATGTGCAACTTGGCAACATTGCCCAGGATGCACCTCCTGAGAATCAACTGGATATTAGAACAAGTTTGGAGGCTGGTATGAGGAAGAAAAACTGTCCTCTCTGTACAAATTCCCCCAACACATGTATTGTCATAGTAAGGTGAGTCAGTGCCATCCTTCTCAAAATCTAATTTCCAGGATCTATTTCCCACAGTTGAACTAGTGCACTGTCCCTTTAAGAAGCCAGGCAAGATGGAGCCTTCCCAGCTCACGGTTAGAAGCTTTAAGCAGCCAGATAGGGATGCTGGAGGGTGAGAAAAAGAAAGGACGCCTGGAAGGGATAAGTCAAAGCTCTAAGGACAGGAGAGGAAATCAAGGCTCTAATCATACAATCAGCAAACTCTGAGAGTACCTATCCCGTGGGTGGCAGCTCCCCTAGGCTTTAAAGCACCACCCCTCCTCCGCTCCCCTCCTTTTCTTACCCCACCCTACCCTGACCCACCCTCCGGATCCTTCTTGAAAGAGTCTCTTTCAGTAAGGTGGCTCTTTCCCCCCGCCAGCGGAGACCCCAGTGAGGGTGGCAAAAGGAAGGGGAGGGGTGAGGAGGCAAAATGAAAGGGACTTACTTTCGGATTCTGCGCCTCCAAAGGCATCCTCTCCTCCCAGCCCCGGGCCAGGCCGACGGGGCGGGGCCGGGGTTGAGCTGGTGGACTCGGGGTCCTCACTCCCTCGTACTACAAACCTAGTTCAGTGGAGAGTTAGGGTGAATGGGCACCGACTAGGGGCGGTGTACACTCGATTTTAATTATCTCAAAAGGAGACAGAAGGGTTTGAGAGAGTCGATCGGGGTAGGAATGGAGGTGAGCTCTAAAACCCTCTTGTCCTCCCTTTCTGGCTAGCTTCTCCCGCCTGGCATTAGCGATATCAGGGGCTATCGTTTTCTTTTTTCTTCCTTTTGGTTTCTCCCAGCTGCCTGTCCCAGACCCCACCCAGCGGCTCCACCCCATCCACTGCTACACATTCTGTCAATCACCAGCCCCTTTAAAGCTGCACCGCACAACTTGGGTTTTCATCTCTCTTTGGCGGGCAGAGAGAATCACGGGGCTCCTGGCACTTCCAACAACCCCTCCGACCTTTCTGTTGAGTTTAGGAAGCTGAGGTTAGTTGCTAGTGGCGGCCTCCTCTCCCCCTCTGCCCCGAAGCTTGCACAGTCGGCTCCACCTGAATTCCTTCCGGCGGCTAGGACACCAAACCCCACCCCATCTCTTTTCTTTACTTTGTTTATGGTAAAAAGTGGTTCCCTAGGCTGCCAGATCGCCAAGAAAGTTCCTGCAGCGCCCTCATTGGCGCTGCCCACTCTCGTACAGTTTCTGTACTGAAGTGGCTACAGCAGATTTCCTGTTCCTGGGGCCCCTCCGCTTTGCCTGGCCCGATGTGCTCAGTCTTCTCTATCTCTCATTGTGTAAATCTCCAGGTTTACGAATAGAATCGGGGAAGAGAATGTGGGGATTCCCAGAAATGTGCTTCATTCCTCTCACCCAAAACAACAGTCCTATGCCAGTGCCCCATTCCATAACTAGGCTGCTCAAAGTTGGAGAAGGGCCCTGAGGTCCCATCCACAGCTATTAGTGGAAATCCAGAATGACCCATCAGAAATCATAGTTAATTCCATTCTCCATTCCAGTTAATGGGAACACCTGGTTATTCGGGTCAAAAATCTTGGAGCCACCCTTGAATCCTCTTTTTCTCTCGTGTTTCACATACAGTTCTTCAAAAAATCCTATTGGCCCTGTCTTTAAAATTTGTCCAGAATCTCTCACCATTTCCTAGTCCAAGACACCACCATCAATAGATCCAGCCTCTTTGACTTGATTTATAAAAACCTTGTTCACTCTCCTCTAGCAACACTGATCTCCTTTTTATCACAATATGTTAAGATCTGTCCGACCTCAGGGACTTTGCACTTCCTTTTCTTTCTATCTGGTTGTACCCATGGTGGCCCCTATATCCTTCAGATCGCAGGAAAGGGAGATTAAAGTAGTTCAGATGGCCCAGGCACTCTCTGTGACCTAATCCCTTTTTATTTTATCACAGCACTGATCACAATCTAAAACAATCTTAGATGTGTGTTTGCTTCTGTGGTAAAATGTATTTCCCACTAGAGTATAAGCTCAGTAAGAGCAGGGACTTCATTTATTTTGTTCTCTGCTCTGTCCTCAGCACACTGAACAGTGGCTGCCGTATAGTAGGAGCTCAGTTAATATTTGTTGAAAGAACAATTGAAGGCAATTTCTTCTTCTTTTTTTTTTTTTTTTTTTTTTTTTTTGCGGTACGCGGGCCTCTCACTGTTGTGGCCTCTCCCGTTGCAGAGCACAGGCTCCGGACGCGCAGGCTCAGTGGCCATGGCTCACGGGTCCAGCGGCTCCGCGGCATGCGGGATCCTCCCAGACCGGGGCACGAACCCGTATCGCCTGCATCGGCAGGCGGACTCTCAACCACTGCGCCACTAGGGAAGCCCAGCAATTTCTTCTTGTATCTATCTGGATGTTATCTGTTTTTAAACAACAAACAGGACTTCCCTGGTGGTACAGTGGTTAAGAATCTGCCTGCCAATGCAGGGGACATGGGTTCGAGCCCTGGTCCGGGAAGATCCCACGTGCCGTGGAACAACAAAGCCCGTGTGCCACAACAACTGAGCCTGCGCTCTAGAGTCCACAAGCCACAAGTACTGAACCCGCACACCACAACTACTGAAGCCTGTGCGCCTAGAGCCTGTGCTCTGCAACAAGAGAAGCCACTGCAATGAGAAGCCCATGCACCGCAACGAAGAGTAGCCCCTGCTTGCCACAACTAGAGAAAACCCATGTGCAGCAATGAAGACCCAATGCAGCCATAAATAAATAAATAAATTTATAAAAACAAACAAAAAAGACAGCAGAGAATTGCACCTGTTGTGAACCACTGGCCCCATGTATTCTCTTAGAGCATCTGGATACCTTGTCTCTGGGCTGTTAGCAATGGTAGTTGGAGCAGTAGTAGTGTGCTTTTAGGTTGGCTTTTAGGGTTTGCAGCTGATTGCTGAGGGTTAAGTGTTCTTAGTTTTGTCAAGTCAGTGCTAGGGAGCATAGTTCTTGAGGGGCTGGTTCATCTGAATTAATAGAATCTTTGTCTTTAGATGTGTTCCTTTTTTGGAGTCAGATTATCTGTATATGCTCTCTTGTACCCCCAAGGATGTATTATTAACTCATTGGATTCCCACAACCTCCCAATGAAGTAGAAATTATTATTATTATCCTCATTTTACAGGTGAGAAAACAAAAGCCCAGGAAAATAGAGTGACTTGCCAAAAATCACACCCCTAGGAAATGGTGAAACCTAGGAATTGAACCAAGGTAGTACAGCTCCAGATATACACACTTTCCCACCACACACTATACCTATTTCTTAAACTAAACTTATAATCAATCATGATATTGGGAAGAGCAGACAACCCAGTTTGCTGGATGTTAATTGGTTAAAGAGGAAGGGGAGCAGCTGAAAATAGATTCATTGGTTACATAAAGGAAGAAGGATGATTTGAACAATTCGGTAAGCTGTGACTTTTATGCAAGGTCATATGAGGCAGCCATTTCCCTTTTCTAGCGGAAGGAGCTAGGGCTGTTTAGCTTCAGGAATAGAAAACTCAGGAGGAAAAGAATCCTGTCTTTTAGCCCTGTCTTAAGCTGTCATTGGCACATCCTTGATTGCTTATCCATCATGTGGTCTAACCTCAGCTATGTCTGTTCATAGAAGCTACTTCAGCTCGGCCCAATTCTCTAGAATTCTGACCATGGATGATAGATACCTCTTGCTAGGTTGCTACCTATATCTGAGCACAATACCCCAGGGAGATTTGAAAGATTCTATAGTTATGTTCTCAGCACAGTGCTAAGCACTGTAGAGCGTAGGCAGAGAAAGGACCCACAGGATCAAAAGTCAGAAGTTTCCTTTATACCCAGTACTACCACTTATTTGCTGTGTGAATACACGTAAGACTGCATGCAAGGGCTTCATATTCCTCATTGCACAATAAGGAAGTTGAATTAATGGTTACCAAAGGCTCCTTCCATCTCAGAAGTTCTGTCAGTTCCCTATGGTCAGCTCATTGATGTCAGAAAGTTCTTATTGATGGGAAAAGGCTTACAATATCAATCTTCTGGGAGAGTGAGCACATTCCCTTAATTTCATTCTTCTTGATGTTAGATTTTAGTAGAGAACACTTGGGATGGAGATTGATGTCCAATTAACAAGGATTTACCTCTTTGGAATTGGTTTGAAACCATGGGTTGTCCTGTGATGGCCATGTCTGATGTCTATGATATGTGAACCTTCCTTAATGACCATCGTAACTTATTCCAGGGAAATATCCCTGACCCAACTAGTTTCTCTGTCCCAGGAACATGACATTTTGAGTTGAAACAGAGATTGGGATTACTGGGGGGTGGGGAGTCACTTTAAAGTGGAGAGAAGATCCATAAATGTACACTGTTTTTGTACCCAGATCTAACCTGGTTCCTGCTGTTTCTGAGTCAACTCTTCCCTTAACCCTGTGAGATAGCCCACTATCCTTTCAATAAGTTCCCTAGTCCCCTATTTTTTTAAACTTTTATTAATTATTCTAGCTAGAGTCTACTTATTTACTGCTATAATCACTATGTGCCTGGAAAAAAGTTGAAGCTCAATACTTTTTATAACAAGTATTTATTGAACTTATTTTTCTACCAGACATACAGTGAGTATGTAGCAGTAAATAAGAAGATGAACAAGCTCTCCCTCACCAAGTCATTTGTCCAGACCTGATCCAAATCCTCACTTCTCTATGCTTCCATTACGTCCACATTGTCTTAGGATACAGTTGTATAGATGCTATCTTACTGGACTGTACAAGCTCCTTGGGAATATGGTTTGTGTCTTTTTCATTTTCAAATCTTTTGCGATGACTACCTCAGAGTTTTGTACATAATAGACACTCAAGGCATATTGGAATGAATTCAGTTCCGCACTACACATGTAACCTCAGTCATTCATGTAGCAAACCCAAAAGCCTCCCAGATATGAAAAGTAGCTGTGATGCCTTGGAAAGAAGACTGGATTTGGAATGAGGAGACTTCCATTTCTAAATTTGTCATTGCCTAGCTGTTTTGCTTGTGGCAAGTTACCTAATTCCTTTGAGCTCTAGCTTCTTCAAAATACAAAATACAAAAATACAGGAGACAATAATAATACTTCTTTCAAGTTCCTCTGTGCACATCCTAAGGTGGCTAAGGAAGTAGAAAGTGATCATCTCCATGTTATTAAATCAAGTGGCCACTTTTCAGTTCTTAATTTGCTTTACCTTTTTTTGGCATAGTTGACCGCTGTTGTTTTCTTGAAGCATTTTTTTTTCTCTTGGCAAAAATACTTCCATGATTTTACTCGTGCCTCACTGACTTCTTCTTTTTAGTCTCCTTTTCTCCTCCTCTAACTAAGTCTATATATTAGAGTACCTCAAGCCATCTCCTTAACCCTCTTTTCTTTTCTATCTATGCTCTCTCCCTAGGGTGATCTCATTCAGTTCTGTAGCTCTGACTATAAGCTGATGAATACCTAGATCTGTCTCAAAACCAAACCTCTCTGAACTCTAGATCCATATATAGATTCTCTCTGAACCTTAGTTTTCTTATCTGTAAAGTGGGGACAATAATAACACCCACCTCAAGATTGGATTCTTGCTACCTCTTCTCAATCTATTGAGTAGCCAGATTAATCTTTTAAAATTGGCCAACCAGAGCATGTTATTCCTCTGCCTAATGACTTCCATTGCACTTAAAAAGCCCAGATCCTCACTATGATTTAAAAGGCACTTTGTAGTCCCTCCCTGGGCTGCTGCTCCAAACTCATCTTCAATTACTCTTCCCTCAAGTCTCAGTACTCCAGAGTCACTCATGTTCCTTTCTATAGTTCCTCAAGATTGGTGTGCTTTTGCCCAACTCAGGACCTTAACACATGCTATTCTTTCACATGAAGTACTCTTCTACTCACTCTTTACCTGGTTTGCTTCTATTAATTATTCAAATAGAAATTAACAATAGAGTAATGCAACGCAATGACCAGATTTTAATAACATAATGTTGAATGGACAAAGCAAGCCCCAGAAGACAGACAGCACATGATTTAATATCAATTGATAAAGTTTGAAAATAAGTAGAACTAAGAAATATGTAGCCTATTCATTTCATATATACATATATATAATAAAACTATTTTTAGGTCAAGGGAATAAGAGATACTTCTAGGTTACTTCTGAGGAAGGAGAATGGGATAGAATAGATACCCATAGGTAGATATAAGTTATTGGTAATGTACTAGCTTTTGGGTTGAGTGGTGTTTCCCAGATATTTGTTATATTATTTTTAAAAAGTGATGTAAATGGACAAGGAATAATGTGTCAAGGACTAAAGATTATCATTAATCTAATTCTACATAACTGAACTCCACTAACAATGTTTTTAGAAACTATAAAAGACCAGAGAAGAATACTGGAATTCTCTCAGAATGAGAAAGCTATTTTAAAACATGACACCAGTGGAAACACCACAAAGCAAAACATAAGTAGACTTGTTAACAGACAAAAGTTAAATATTCCACCACATACCATAAGTAAAGGCAAAAGGCAAAGGACAAATTGGGTGAAAGTATTTGCAACAAAGGGTTAATGTCCTTAATATATAAAGTGCTCTTATAAATATTAAGAAAAATAGTCATCAGCACGGAGAAAGTGAGTCATCTTAAAGCAAATTTTATTTTATTTTCAGCTTTGAGGTATAATTGACAAATAAAATTGTATGAGTTGAAAGTGTACAACATGATGATTTGATAATTGAGAAGTGATTATCAAAATCAAGTTATCTAATACATCCATCCTCTCATGTAGTTACCTTTTTTGTCCAGTAGTAAGAATGCTTAAGATCTACTTTCTTAGTAAATTTCAAGGATGAAATACAATATTATTAACTATAGTCACATGTTGTTCATTAGATTCTCAGGACTTATTCATCATATAACTAAAAATTTGGACACTTTGACTAACATTTTTCCATTTTCCCCACCTCCCAAACCCCTGGCAACCATCATTCACTCTCTTTCTCTGTGAATTTGACTTATTATTTTTTCAGATTCCACATATAAGTGATACCATACAGTATTTGCCTTTCCCTGTCTGGTTTAGCATAATGCCCTCCAGGTTCATCCATGTTGTTGCAAATGGCAGGATTTCCTTCTTTTTACGGCTTAATAATACTCTATTATATGTATATTATAATATATATTATATTATATATGCCACCTTTATAGTATATATATATATATATATATATATATATATATATATATATGCCACATTTTCTTTATGCATTCATTTTTCAGCACACACTTAGGTTCTTTCTATATCTTGGCCGTTGTGAATAATGCTGAAATGAACATGGGAGTGCAGCTCTCTCTTCAAGATACTCATTTTGTTTCCTTTGGATATATACCCAGAAGTGGGATTACTGCATCATATGGTAATTCTATGTTTAATTTTTTTAGAAACCTCCATACTGTTTTCCATAATAGCTATACCAAGTAACATTCCACCAACAGTGTACAAAGTTTCCCTTTTCTTCACATCCTCACCAACATTTTTTATCTCTTGCCTTTTTGATAATAGCCATCATGACAGGTGTGAGTTGATTCCTCATTGTGGTTTTGATTTGTATTTCCCTGTTGATTGATAATGTTGATCATATGTTCAAGTATCTGTTAGACATTTGTAAGTCTTCTTTGGAAATATTCAGGTCCTTTGTCGATTTTTTAATCTGAACATTTGTTTTGTTTTGTTTTTTGCTTTTGAGTTATGTGAGTTCTTTATATATTTTGAATATTAACACTTACCAGAAATGTGGTTTGCAATATTTTCTTTCATTCCATAGGTTGCCTTTTCATTTTGCTAATGGTTTCCTTTGCTGTGCAGAAACCATTTAGTTTATTGTAGTCCCACTTGTTTATTTTTGCTTTTGTTGCTTGGCTTTCGTTGTCATATTCATGAAATTATTGCCAAAACCAATGTCAAGGAGATTTTAGCCCTGTTTTCTTCAATTAGTTTTAGAGTTTCAGGTCTTACCTTTAAATATTTAATCCATTTTGAGTTAATTTTTGTGAGTGGTGTAAGATAGGAGTCCAGTTTCATTCAACTGAACGTGAGCATCCAGTCCGAAACATTTATTGAGGAGACTATCCTTTCCTCATTGTGTGTTCTTTGCTCCCACGTCAAAGATTAGTTGAGCATATATGCACGGGTTTATTTTTGTGCACTCTATTCTGTTCTCTTGATGTATGGGTGGTTTTTACTAGCTTTTTGTTTTGTTTTGTTTTGTTTTGTTTGTGGTACGCGGGCCTCTCACTGTTGTGGCCTCTCCCGTTGCGGAGCACAGGCTCCAGATGCGCAGGCTCAGAGGCCATGGCTCACAGGCCCAGCCGCTCCATGGCATGCAGGATCCTCCCAGACCGGGGCACGAACCTGTCACCCTGCATCGGCAGGCGGACCCACAACCACTGCGCCACCAGGGAAGCCCCGTATGGGTGGTTTTTATGTCGGAACCACACTGTTTCGATTACTATACTTTTGTAGCATAATTTGAAATCAGGAAACTTGATACCTCCAGCTTTGTTCTTCTTGCTCAAGATTGCTTTGAGTATTCAGAGCCTTTGGGGTTCCATACAAATTTTAGGATTTTTGCTTATTTTTCTGTAAAAAATTGACATCAGAATTTTGATAGAGGTTGCACTGAACCTATAAATCACTTTGGGTAGTATGGACATTTTATCAATATTTATTCTTCCAACCCAAGAACTCAGACTATCTTTCCATTAATTTGGGTCTTCATCAATTTCTCTCATCAGTGTCTTATAGTTTTCAGTGTACAGGTCTTTTACCTACTTAGTCAAATTTATTCCTAAGTATTTTATTATTTTTGATGCTATTGTAATGGCATTGCTTTCTTAATTTCTCTTTCAAGTAGTTTGTTGTCAGTGTATAGAAACATAACTGATTTTTGTATGTTGATTTTGTATCCTTCAACTTTACTGAATGTGTTTAGTAATTCCAACAGTTTTTTGTTTTGTTTTGTTTTTTGGAGTCTTTAGGGTTTTCTCTATAGAAGATCAGGTCATTTGCAAGCAAAGATAATTTAACTTCTTTCTGACTTGTATACCTTTATTTCTTTTTTTTCTATTTTTTTTTGGCCTAATTGCCCTGTCTAGGACTTCCAATAATATGTTGAATAAAAGTGGGAAAAATGGGCATCCTTGTCTTTCAGCTTTTTAGCGTTGATTATAATGTTAGCTGTGGGCTTGTTATTATAGACTTTATTATGTTGAGATACATTCCTTCTATAATTAATTTGTTGAGAGTTTTTATCATGAAAGGATATTGAATTTTTCAAATGTTTTTCCTGCATCTATTGAGGTGAACATATGATTTTTATTCTTTATTCTGTTAACGTGATGTATAACATTTATTGATTGTATATGTTGAACCATTCTTACATCCCAGTGATAAACCCCACATGATATATTATCCTTTTAATATGCTGGTGAATTAAGTTTGCTAGTAGTTTATGGAGGATTTTTGCATCCATGTTCATCAGAAATATTGGCCTGTAATTTTCTTTTCATGTAGTATCCTTTCCTGGCTTTGGTATCAGGAGAAATCTTGGTTGATAAAATGAGCTTGGAAGCATTCCCTCCTCTTCAACTTTTTGGAAGAATTTGAGAAAGATTGGCATTAATTCCTGTTTAATTGTTTGATAAAATACATCAGTTAAGCCATCTGGTCTGGGGTTTTCTTTGTTGGGAGATTTCTTATTACTGATTCAATCTCCCTACTAATTATAAGTCTATTCAGATTTTCTATTTCTTCATGATTCAGTTCTTAGTAGGTTGTATGTTTCTAGGATTTGTCTATTTCTTCTTGGTTATCCAATTTGTTGGCTGATTATTGTTTATAGCAGTCTTTTATGATCCTTTTTATTTCTGAAGTATCAATTGTAATGTCTCCTCTTTTGTTTCTGGTTTTATTTTAATCATCTCTCTTCTCTTAGTCTAGTTAAAGATTTCTCTTTCTTTCCCTGTCTTTTAAAAAAAACAGCTCTTAGTCTTGTTGATCTTTTCTATTTTTTTCTGTTCTCTTATATTTATTTCTGTTTTGATTTTTGTTATTTCCTTCCTTCTGCTAACTTTGGACTTAGTTTGTTCTTCTTTTTCTAGTTCCTTGAGGTATAGAGTTTAAGGGGTTTTTTTTTTTGAGAGATTTATATAAATGTATATATATATATATTTTTTCTTAATGTTGGTGTTTATCGCTATAAACTTCCCTCTTAGAACTACTTTTGCTATATGCTGCAAATTTTGGTGTGGTGTGTTTTCATTTTTGTTGCCTCAGGACATTTTTTGATTTCTTCCTTGAGACATTTATTATTTAAGGATGTATTATTTTGTTCCCACATATTTGTGAATTTTCCAGCATTTGTACTGTTTTTTTGTACTGTTTTTGATATCTAGTTTCATACCACTGTGGTTGGAAAAGATACTTTATATGATTTCAGTCTACTTAAATTTGTTAAGACTTGTTTTGTGACCCAACATATATCCTGAAGAATATTTCTAAGAATGTGTATTCTGCTGCTGTTGTATGTATGCCTTTTCTCCATCCTACAAATCCAGAGTGGGTGCTGAGAGCCTCCTATTTGTTTTTTCTAGGGTGGTGCCCTGAAATGCTTAAGTCTGTGAGCCTTTTCTTTATCTCTCATATTTGGGTCTGCTTTCTGTGCTTGCACACTAGCAAATACCAGCACTCACTGTCTACAAAAGTACATGTGAGGACCTGGCCATTGGAGGATTAAAGAGAGTGAAGGTGAGATGGGCAGAGCATTTGGGGTACATGTGTGCCAGTTTGGGTGTTCTTCAAGTGAGCATTCCTAGCAATTCATGGGCAGGATTCTTGATGGTGTCCAAGAATAAGTTAATAGGAAGAACAATGAAGAAGTTAGTAGTGTTCCTTTGATGAGTTCTGAGCCCTGGCTGCTATGCTCCCAACCTCTCTTAACCCCTCAGCCTTGCAGATTACCTTAGTAATCTGGGTAAGGTGAGAAAGAATGGGACCTTTTGGGCGGCATCCTGCGTGTCTGGGAAAGCCATTCACCCACATCTCTCACTTTCCCTTATGAGAAAAATTGTGTGTTGAGGGGATCTCCCTAGGCATTGAGTCATACCACCTTGAGAAAGGGATGATATGGGCAAAGTGAAGTTGCTCCTCTTAAACTCTTCAATGCATCTATTCTCAGACTTTTTTGCTCCAACAGTGCTCTGGACTCACGGACTCCCACAAAGGTACTCTCATCTGTGGGTAATGGACAAAATCAATGTTACAACGAGAAATGACAATAGAGAACTCCTCTTTTGCCATCTTCCTGTCATCATGCCCTTAAAGCAAATTGTAAAAATCAGTAATTTGGAAAGGACAGTCAGTTCAACAATTGGTTTGGGGAAAATTATGTCCACATGTGAAATAATGAAGTGACCCTTACCTTATATCATATACAAAAATTAACTCAAAATGGATTAAAGACCTAAATGTGAGAGATACCACTATCAGACTCTTAGAAGAAAACATAGGGGGAAATCTTCATGAAATTGGATTCCACATTGATTACTTGGATATGACATCAAAAACTTAGGCTACAAAAGAAAAAAAAACTAAATACATTGGATTTCATCAAAATTTAAAAATTTTCTGCACAATCAAGAGAGTGAAATGAAGACCCATTGAATGAGAGAAAATAATTTCAAATCATATATCTTATAAGAGATTAGTATATAAAGAACTCCTACAACTCAAAAACAACAAAATAACCCAATACAAAAAATGGACAAAAGAGTTTAATAGACATTTTTCCAAAGAAGATATGCACATGGCCAGCAAGCATATGAAAATATGATCAACACTACTACTCACTAGGGAAATACAAATCAAAACCACAATGAGATAACACTTCATATCCATTAGGATGGTTATTATCTTTAAAAATAAGAAAATAGATGTTCGTGAGGATGTGGATAAATTGGAAACCTTGTATATTGCTGATGGGAATGTAAAATTGTGCACTCATTGTGGAAAATAGCATGGTGTTTCCTTAAAAAATTTAAACATGAAATTACAATATGATCCAGCAATCCACTCCTAGGTGTAAACTTAAAAGAATTGAAAGCAAGGAGTCAAACAGATACTTGTACACTAATGTTCATAGCAGCATTATTCACTATAGCCAAAAGGTATGAACAACCCAAATGTCAACTAATGGATGAATGGATAAGTAAAATACAGTATATGCATACAATGGAATTTATTCTGCCTTAGTTTAGTTAATATCTGGAAGAATGAAATTCTGATATATGCTAAAACTTGGATGAACATTTAACAGACACAAAAGGACAAATGTTGTATGATTCCACTTATATGATATACTTAGAAAAGGCAAATTATTCAATAATAGAGACAGAAGGTAAAGTAGAGATTACCAGAGGCTGGTGGGGAAGGAGGAAGTGGGAAGTATTGACTAATAGGTAGAGAATTTCTGTATGGGATAATGAAAAAAGTCCGGAAATGTATAATGATGATGGTGGCACAACATTGTGAATGTACTTAATTGTATTCTTGAAAATGATTACTAAAAAAATCATACGCACATGGATTAATATCCATATTTAGCAGTACCTATCTGTATGAAAAGACATTTTCAAAGGTGAAATACATAAAATCTCATTGCAAATCATCATTGACAGACACATTTCAATTGATGTTGGTAATAGGAACAATAACTTTGAAATATTACCTTAAAAATTTAATTGTTGGATGAAGGTTGTCAAAAAGTACAAACTTTCAGGTATAAGATAAATAAGTACAACTTGTACATGTACAGCATGATGACTATATTTAACACTACTGTATGATATATATGAAAGTTGTTAGAGTAAATTCTAAGAGTTCTCGTTACAAGAAAAAATTTATTTACTTTTTTTGCATTTTCTTTTTATTGTATCTATATGGGATGGTGGATGCTGACTAAAATTTATTGTGATAATCGTTTTAATATGTATGTAAGTCAAACCATTATGCTGTATACTTTAAACTTATAAAGTCATGTATGTCAATTATATCTCAATAAAACTGGAAAAAATTTAAAAATCAAATTTAAAAAATGTATATATATCACTACTTTAAAAAATAATTCTCAATATTAAAACTATATTACAAAAATTATATTCAACTATAATAATATTATAATTATATTATTATTAGAATTTCATCAATAAAATATTTATGGGAATAAATATCAATAATCTGCCTTTTACTCTCTCCTTCATCTGGAGAGCCAGTGAGCCCACAGGAAATATGGAACTGCACTTCTCTTTGCCATAGGTTCTCTCTCTATGGGAGAGAAAAATTTTGCTAGTACCATCTACTTCTGAGAGGGAACGAGTATCTGGAACTTCCACCATCAGAAATCTAATACTTCATTTTAAATCCTGAAGTCTCTACGTATATTCTGCTAAAAGTAAATAACTGGGGAACTTCCTGTCTATTTAAGATGATATAGACCTATTTTTCCTTGCTCCCATCCACTAAGCACAACTATAAACCCTTGAAATTATTCAAGAGACAACCAAAGGAGAAATCTGCTGTAAGAAGGTCATAAGAGAAGGTGAACGTGTTTGTGACCTCAGGACTGGAGAAACATGTCAGCATGCCATCTTATGTCCCCTTCCCACACACAACAAAAGAAGGTGACTCAGAACCAGCATTTCCTAATCTTCAACCTAGCAACAAAAGACAACCCAAGTAAGCAATTATACTCCAATAAAGATGTTTTTAAAAAAAAAGACAACACAAGTAGGCACATTTATCCCCTAGATTAAAAGGGAATCCTTCTGACACCACCAGCAAGGGGTAATCCATTGGGAGCCCCACGAAGTATAAGAGTTCAGGGGAAGTCCTCTCCTTCCCTGAAGATCCTGAGACTGCTAAGACATACCCAGGTGGACAGACAAAACTAGCAAGAGAGACTGAGCCACAGTAACCAGCCTGGCCTGAGGGGCTTCTTTTTCCCCATTGGTCATGAGGCTCCCTTCACACTGAGATTATTGGACCAGGTAAGCAGATCCCCCTTCAATCTTACAGGCCTGAGAATCTCACTTGCCCAGAGAAGCCAAGGGGCACAAATAGAGGAATCCCACCACAACAAGCATCTGGCTCAGGAAATACTCACCATCACCCACTGCAGGGCATCATTTCCCACCACAACAAGGGCCTTCAAGGGAAGCATCTTTGATCTTGTAGCCATAAGACTTCCCTCTTCCACCTGGGGACCAGGTAACCTAGAGACACCAAGAAGCCTGTCCTGGAGAAACCTGAAGTTTCTCCAGGTGGCCTTTTTGCCACTTCAGGTTCCACCAGCAGGGTCCAGTGACAGCCCTAATGGCACCAAGTCAATCAAAATAAGACCAGAACGATTTAAACTGTCATTAAAACCACAGACAACCAAAGTAGGTGTGCTAAACTGAAACAAAGTAAGTGCCTTCTGAAATAAATTATATTAAGGTAGTAGACAAAATTTTCAGGATACAATAGAAAATAATACATCATGCCAAAGGTCAAGAAAATCACAACTCGAATAAGTAAAGGTAATCAACTTATACCAACGCTGAAATTTTGAATTGGTGGAATTATCTGGCAAAGATTTTTTTTACATCTTTATTACAGTATAACTGCTTTACAATGGTGTGTTAGTTTCTGCTTTATAACAAAGTGAATCAGTTATACATATACATATGTTCCCATATCTCTTCCCTCTTGTGTCTCCCTCCCTCCCACACTCCCTATCTCACCCCTCTAGGTGGGCACAAAGCACTGAGCTGATCTCCCTGTGCTATGCGGCTGCTTCCCACTAGCTATCTATTTTATGTTTGGTAGTGTATATATGTCCATGCCACTCTCTTGCTTTGTCACAGCTTACCCTTCCCCCGCCCCATTTCCTCAAGTCCATTCTCTAGTAGGTCTGTGTCTTTATTCCTGTCTTACCCCTAGGTTCTACATGACATTTTTTTTCTTAAATTCCATATATATGTGTTAGCATACGGTATCTGTATTTCTCCTTCTGACTTACATCACTCTGTATGAGAAAAGGGAGAAGACTCAAATCAATAGAATTAGAAATGAAAAAGGAGAAGTAACAACTGACACTGCAGAAATACAAGAGATCATGAGAGATTACTACAAGCAACTCTATGCCAATAAAATGTACAATCTGGAAGAAATGGACAAATTCTTATAAATGCAAAACTGCTAAGAAAGAATCAGGAAGAAATAGAAAATATGAACAGACCAATCACAAGCACTGAAATTGAAACTGTGATTAAAAATCATCCAACAAACAAAAGCCCAGGACCAGATGGCTTCACAGGTGAATTCTATAAAACATTTAAAGAAGAGATAACACCTATCTTTCTCAAACTCTTCCAAAATATAGCAGAGGGAGGAACACTCCCAAATTCATTCTACAAGGCCACCGTCACCTTGATACCAAAACCAGACAAGGATGTCACAAAGAAAGAAAACTACAGGCCAATATCACTGATGAACATAGATGCAAAAATCCTCAACAAAATACTAGCAAACAGAATCCAACAGCACATTAAAAGGATCATACACCATGATCAAGTGGGGTTTACTCCAGGAATGCAAGGATTCCTCAATATACACAAATCAATCAACGCGATACACCATATTAACTAATTGAAGGAGAAAAACAATATGATCATCTCAGTAGAGGCACAGAAAGCTTTCGACAAAATTCAACACCCATTTATGATAAAAACCCTGCAGAAATTAGGCATAGAGGGAACTTTTCTCAAAATAATAAAGGCCATATGCGACAAAACCACAGCCAACATCATTCCCAATGGTGAAAAACTGAAACCATTTCCACTAAGATCAGGAACAAGACAAGGTTGCCCACTTTCACCACTCTTATTCAACATAGTTTTGGAAGTTTTAGCCACAGCAATCAGAGAAGAAAAGGAAATAAAAGGAATCCAAATCAGAAAAGAAGAAGTAAAGCTGTCACTATTTGCAGATTACATGATGTTATACATAGAGAATCCTAAAGATGCTGCCAGAAAACTAATAGAGCTAATCAATGAATTTGGTAAAGTAGCAGGATACAAAATCAGTACACAGAAATCAGTGGCATTTCTATACACTAATGATGAAAAATCTGAAATTGAAATCAAGGAAACACTCCCATTTTACCACTGCAACAAAAAGAATAAAATATCTAGGAATAAACCTACCTAAGGAGACAAAAGACCTGTATGCAGAAGATTATAAGACACTGATGAAAGTAATTAAAGATGAAACAAAGAGATGGAGAGATATACCATGTTCTTGGATTAGAAGGATCAACATTGTGAAAATGACTCCACTACCCAAAGCAATCTAACGATTCAATGCAATCCGTATCAAACTACCACTGGCATTTTACACAGAACTAGAACAAAATATTTCACAATTTTCATGGAAACACAAAAGACCCTGAATAGCCAAAGCAATCTTGAGAATGAAAAATGGAGCTGGAGGAATCCAGCTCCCTGATTTCAGACTATACTACCAAGCTACAGTAATCAAGACAGTATGATACCAGCACAGAAACAGAAAGATAGATCACTGGAACAGGATAGAAAGCCCAGAGATAAACCGACACACATATGGTCATCTTATCTTTGATAAAGGAGGAAGGAATATACAGTGGAGAAAGGACAGCCTCTTCAGTAAGTGATGCTGGTAAAACTGGAAAGGTAAATGTAAAAGTATGAGATTAGAACACTCCCTCACACCATACACAAAAATAAGCTCAAAATGGATTAAAGACCTAAATGTAAGGCCAGAAACTATCAAACTCTTAGCGGAAAACATAGGCAGAACACTCTATGACATAAATCACAGCAAGATCCTTTTTGACCCACCTCATAGAGAAATGGAAATAAAAACAAAAATAAACAAATGGGACCTAATGAAACTTCAATGCTTTCTCACAGCAAAGGAAACCATAAACAAGACAAAAAGACAGCCCTCAGAATGGGAGAAAATATTTGAAAATGAAACAACTGACAAAGGATTAAGCTCTAAAATTTATAAGCAGCTCTTGCAGCTCAATAACAAAAAAACAAACAGCCCAATCCAAAAATGGGCAGAAGACCTAAATAGACATTTCTCCAAAGAAGATATACAGACTGCCAACAAACACATGAAAGAATGCTCAACATCATTAATCATTAGACATATGCAAATTAAAACTACAATGAGATATCATCTCACACTAGTCAGAATGGCCATCATCAAAAAATCTAGAAACAATAAATGCTGGAGAGGGTGTGGAGAAAAGGGAACCCTCTTGCACTGCTGGTGGGAATGTGAATTGGTACAGCCACTATGGAGAACAGTATGGAAGTTCCTTAAAAAAGTATAAATAGAAGTACCATACGACCCAGTAATCCCACTACTGGGCATATACCCTGAGAAAACCATAATTAAAAATGATTCATGTACCAATATGTTCATTGCAGCTCTATTTACAATAACCAGGACATGGAAGCACCCTTGGTGTCCATCAACAGATGAATGGATAAAGAAGATGTGGCACATATATACAATGGAATATTACTCAGCCATAAAAAGAAACGAAATTGAGTTATTTGTAGTGAGGTGGATTGACCTAGAGTCTGTCATACAGAGTGAAGTAAGTCAGAAAGAGAAAAACAAATACTGTATGCTAACACATTTATATGGAATCTAAGGGGAAAAAAGTTCATGAAGAACCTAGGGGTAAGATGGGAATAGGCACAGACCTACTGGAGAATGGACTTGAGGAGGGGGAAGGATAAGCTGTGACAAAGTGAGAGAGTGGCATGGGTATATATACAGTACCAAACATAAAATAGATAGCTAGTGAGAAGTAGCCGCATAGCACAGGGAGATCAGCTCGGTTCTTTGTGACCATCTAGAGGGGTAGGATAAGGATGGTGGGAGGGAGGGAGACACAAGAGGGTAGAGATATGGGAACATATGTGTATGTATAACTGATTCACTTTGTTATAAAGCAGAAACTAACACACCATTGTAAAGCAATTATACTCCAATAAAGATGTAAAAAAACAAACAAAAAAAAAGAGTCATGTAGAAAATGTTCTTTGCAGCTTTATTTACAATAGCGAGGAGATGGAAACAACTTAAGTGTCCATCATCGGATGAATGGATAAAGAAGATGTGACACATATATACAATGGAATATTACTCAGCCATAAAAAGAAACAAAATTGAGCTATTTGTAATGAGGTGGATGGACCTAGTTTCTGTCATACAGAGTGAAGTAAGTAAGAAAGAGAAAGGCAAATGTCGTATGCTAACACATATATATGGAATTTAAGAAAAAAAATGTCATGAAGTACCTAGGGGTAAGACAGGAATAAAGAAACAGACCTAGTATGGAATGGATTTTAGGATATGGGAATGGGGAAGGGTAAGCTGTAACAAAGTGAGAGAGTGGCATGGACATATATACACTACCAAACGTAAGGTAGATAGCTAGTGGGAAGCAGCCGCATAGCACAGGGAGAGCAGCTCGGTGCTTTGTGACCACCTAGAGGGGTGGGATAGGGAGGATGGGAAGGAGGATGGGAGGGAGGGAGATGCAAGAGAGAAGAGATATGGGAACATATGTGTATGTATATCTGATTCACTTTGTTATAAAGCAGAAACTAACACACCTTTGTAAAGCAATTATACTCCAATAAAGTTGTGTGTGTGTATATATATATATATATATATATATATATATATATATATATATGTCACAGATTAAGGAGAAAGTTAAAAACCTACAGTACTAAGTATATGAAAAAGAAAGAGGCAAACTACCTGAAGAAGAATTCAGAGTAATGATAGTAAAGATGACCTAGAATCTCAGTAATAGAATGGTAGCACAGATTGAGAAAAAACAAGAAATATTTAACAAAGATCTAGAAGAACTAAAGAACAAAGAAACAGATGAACAACAAAATAACTGAAATGAAAAATACACTAGAAGAAATCAATAGCTGAATAACTGAGGCAAAAGAACGAATAAGTGAGTTGGAAGACAAAATGGTGGAAATAACTGCTGAGGAGTGGAAAAAAGAATGAAAAGAATTGAATACAATCTCAGAGACCTCTGGGGACAACACTAAATGCACCAACATTCAAATTATAAGTGTCCCAGAAGAAGAAGTGAAAAAAATGTTCTTAGAAAATATTTGAAGAGATTATAGTGGCAAACTTCCTTAACATGGGAAAGGAAAGAGTCACCCATGTCCAGGAAGCAAAGAGAATGCCATACAGGATAAACCCTAGGAGAAACACAGCAAGATACATATTAATCAAACTAATAAAAATTAAATTCAAAGAAAAAATATTAAAAGCAGCATGGGAAAAAAAAAATAACATACAAAGGAATTCCCATAAAGTTATCATCTGATTTTTCAGTAGAAACTCTGCAGGCCAGAAAGGAGTGGTGGGATATACTTAAAGTGATGAAAGAGAAAAACGTACAACCAAGATTACTCTACCCAACAGTGGTCTCATTCAGATTCAATGGAGAATTCAAACTTTTGAGACAAGCAAAAACTAAGAGAATTCAGCACCACCAAACCAGCTTTAAAACAAATGCTAAAGAAACTTCTCTAGGTGGAAAACACAAGAGAAGAAAAAGACCCACAAAAACAAACCCAAAACAATTAAGAAAATGTAACAGGAACATACACATCGATAATAACCTTGACTGTAAATGGATTAAATGCCCCAAAAAAAAGACACAGACTGGCTGAATGGTTACAAAAACAAGACCCATATATATTCTGTTTACAGGAGACCCACTTCAGACCTAAGGACACATACAGACTGAAAGTGAAGGGATGGAAAAAGATATACATGCAAACAGAAATCAGAAGAAAACTGGAGTAGCAATACTCATATCAGACAAAATACAGTTTAAAATAAAGAATATTACAAGAGACAAAGAAGGACACTACATAATGATCAAGGAATCAATCCAAGAAGAAGATATAACAAATATAACTTTTTATGCACCCAACATAGGAGCACCTCAATGCATAATGCAAATGCTAACAGCTATGAATGGGGAAATCAACAGTAACACAAAAATATGGGGGAATTTAACACCTCATTGACACCAATGGACAGAGCATCAAGACAGAAAATTAATGAGGAAACAAAAGCTTTAAATGACACAATAGACCAGGTAGATTTAATTGATATTTATAGGGCATTCCATCTGAAAATAGCAGATTGCACTTTCTTCCCAAGTGCACATGGAACATTCTCCAAGATAGATAATATCCTGGGTCACAAATCAAGCCTTGGCAAATTTAAGGAAATTGAAATCATAACAAGCAACTGTTCTGACCACAACGCTGTGAGATTAGAAATCAATAACAGGAAAAAATGTAAAAAAAACAAATGCATAGAGGCTAAACAATATGCTACTAAATAACCAAGATATCACTGAAGAAATCAGAGGAAATCAAAATATACCTAGAGACAAATGACAACAAAAACATGACAACCAAAACATATGGGATGCAGCAAAAGCAGTTCTAAGAAGGAAGTTAATAGCAATTAAATCTCACGTCAAGAAACAAGAAAAACTGCAAATAAACAATCTAACCCAAAACCTAAAGCAACTAGAGAAAGAATAACAAAGAAAATCCAAAGTCAGTAGAAGGAAAGAATTCATAAATATTGGAGCAGAAATAAATGAAATAGAAATGAAGAAAACAATAACAAACATCAATAAAACTAAAAGCTGCTTCTTTGAGAAGATAAACAAAATTGATAAACACTTACCCCAACTCATTAAGAAAAAAAGGGAGAGGACGCAAATCAAAAAAATTCGAAAAAAAATAGGAGAAATCACAACTGACACCACAGAAATAAAAAGGATTATAAGAGACCACTGCAATCAACTATATGCCAATAAAATGGACAACCACGAAGAAATGGACAAATTCTTGGACAGGTACAATTTTCCAAGACTGAACCAGGAAGAATTAGAAAATATAAACAGACCTATCACAGTAACGAAATTGAAACTGTAACTAACAATCTTCCAACAATCAACAGTCCAGGACCAGATGGCTTCACAGGCGAATTCCATCAAACATTTAGAGAAGAGCTAACACCCATCCTTCTCAAACTCTTCCAAATATTTGCAGAGGGAGGAACACTCCTATATTCATTCTACAAAGCCACCATCACCCTGATACCAAAAACAGAAAAAGATATCATCACAAAAAAAGAAAATTATAGAAGAACATCACTGATGAACATACATGCAAAAATCCTGAACAAAATACTAGCAAACAGAATCCAAAAACATATTAAAAGGATCATACACCATGATCAAGTGGGATTTATCACAGGGATGCAAGGATTTGATACACCATATTAACAAATTAAGGAAGAAAAACCATATGATCATGTCAATAGATGCAGAAAAAGCTTTTGAAAAAATTCAACACCCATTTATGATATAAATTATCCAGAGAACGGGCATAGACGGAACCACCTCAACATAATAAAGGCCATACATGAAAAAAACCACAGCAAACATTATACTCAGTGGTGAAAAACTGAAAACATTTCCACTAATATCAGGAAGAAGACAAGGATGTACACTCTCACCACTCTTATTCTACATAGTTTTGGAGGTCTTAGCCACGGCAATCAGAGAAGAAGAAATAAAAGGAATCCAAACTGGAAAAGAAGTAAAGCTGTCACTGTTTGCAGATGACATGATACTATATATAGAAAATCCTATAGATGCCACCAGAAGACTACTAGATCTAATCAATGAATTTGCTAACGTTGCAGGATAGAAAATTAATGCACAGAAATCTCTGGCATTCCTATACAGTAGCAATGAAAAATCAGAAAAAGAAATTAATGAAACAATCCCATTTACCATTGCAACCAAAAGAGTAAAATACCTAGGAATAAACCTATGTAAGGAGGAAAAAGACTTGTACTCCAGAAACTATAAAACACTGATGAAAGAAATCAAAGATGACATAAACAGATGGAGAAATATACCATGTTCTTGAATTGGAAGAATAAATATTTTGAAAATGACTATACTACCAAAAGCAATCTACAGATTCAGTGCAGTCCCTATCAAATTACCAATGGCATTCTCAACAGAATTAGAACAAAAAAATTTACAATTTATATGTAAACACAAAAGACCCTGAATAGACAAAGCAATCTTGAGGGGGAAAAAAGGAGCTGGAGGAATCAGGCCCCCAATTTCAAACTATACTACAGAAAGACAGTAATCAAGACAGTACGGTACTGGCACAAAATCGGAAGTATCGATCAATGGTACAGGATAGAAAGCCCAGAGATAAACCCATGTACATATGGTCACCTAATTTAGGACCAAGGAGGCAAAGCATACAATATAGAAAAGACAGTTTCTTCAATAAGTCGTGCTGGGAAAACGACATCTACATGTAAAAGAATGAAATTAGAATACTCGCTAACACCATACACAAAAATAAACTCCAAATGGATTAAAGACCTAAATATAACACCAGACACTACAAAACTGGTAGAGGAAAACATAGGAAAAACAATGTTTGACATAAACCACAGCAAGGTCTTTTTTGAACCACTTCTTACAGTAATGAAAATAAAAATAATAAACAAATGTGACCCAATGAAACTTAAAATCTTTAGCACAGCAAAGGGAACCATAAACAAGATGAAAAAACAACCCTCAGAGTGGATGAAAATACTTGCAAGTGAAGCAGCGGACAAAGGATTAATCTCCAAAATATACAAACAGCTCATGGAGCTCAGTATCAAAAAAAACAAACAATCCAATTTAAAAATGGGCAGAAGACCTAAATAGACATTTCACCAAAGAAGGGATACAGATGGCCATGAGGCATATGAAAAGAAGCTCAACATCACTAATTATTAGAGCAATGCAAATCAAAACTACAATGAGGTATCACCTCACACTGGTCCGAATGTCCATTATCAAAAAATCGAGAAACAATAAAAGCTGGAAAGGGTGTGGTGAAAAGGGAACACTTCTGTGCTGTTGGTAGGAATACAAATTGATACAACCATTATGGAGAACACTATGGAGGTTCCTTAAAAAGTAAAAATAGGGCTTCCCCAGTGGCTCAGTTGTTAGTAATCTGCCTGCCAATTGAGGGGACATGGGTTCGAGCCCTGGTCCGGGAAGATCCCGTGCACCATAACTACTGAGTCTGCACTCTAGAGCCCATGAGCCACAAGTACTGAGCCTATGTGCCACAACTACTGAAGTCCCCGTGCCTAGAGCCCGTGCTCCACAACAAGGGAAGCCATCACAATGTAAAGACTGTGCAGCACGACGAAGAGTAACCCCTGCTCACTGTATAACCAGAGAAAAGCCCGTGTGCAGCAATGAAGACCCAATGCAGCCAAAAATAAAATAAAAATTAATAAACTTATTTTTAAAAACTAAAAATAGCGCTACCATATGACCCAGCAATCCTACTACTGAGCATATAGCCTGAGAAAAACATAATTCAAAAAGAGTCATGTGGGAGACCTTCACGATGGCGGAGTAGGACGTGGAGATCACCTTCTTCCCCACAAATACATCAGAAATACGTCTAGGTGTCAAAAAACTCCTAAAAAAGCACCTACTGAAAGCTGGTAGAAGACTTCTGACTTCTCAAAAGGCAAGAAACTCCCCACGTACCTGGATAGGGTAAAAGAAAAAACAGAGACAAAAGAATAGGGACAGGACCTGCACCTCTGGGAGGGAGCTGTGAAGGAGTAAAAGTTTCCACACACTAGGAAGCCCCTTCACTGGTGGAAACAGGGGGTGGCAGAGGGGCAAGCTTCAGAGCCATGGAGGAGAGCACAACAATAGGGGTGCAGAGAGCAAAGAGGAGAGATTCCCACACAGAGCATTGGTGCCAACCAGCACTCATCAGCCTGAGAGGCTTGTCGGCTCACCCACTGGGGTGGGTGGGGGTTGGGAGCTGAGGCTCAGGCTTCGGAGGTCAGATCCCAGGGAGAGTACTAGGGTTGGCTGCATGAACATAGCCTGAAGGGGACTAGTGTGCCACAGCTAGCCAGGAAGGAGTTGGTGAAAAAGTCTGGAAGTGCCTAAGAGGCAAGAGAGCATTGTTTCAGGCAGCACGATGAGAGAGGATTCAGAGCACTGCCTAAATGAGCTCCAGAGACAGGCACGCGCTGCGGGTATCAGCGTGGACACAGAGATGGGCATGAAATGCTAAGGCTGCTGCTGCAGCCACCAAGAAGCCTGTGTGCAAGCACAAGTCAATTTGAACACCACCCCTCCAGGGAGCCTGTGCAGCCCACCATTTCTAGGGTCCCGTTATCCAGGGAAATCCTCCCCGGGAGAACACAAGGTATGCCTTAGGCTGTTGCAACATCACGCCGGCCTCTGCCACCATAGGCTTGCCCCACATTCCGTACCATTCCCTCCCTCCAGCCTGAGTGAACCAGAGCCCCCTGATCAGCTGCTGCTTTAACCACGTCCTGTCTGAGTGAAGAACATATGACTTCAGGTGACCTACACGCAGAGGTGGAGCCAAATCCAAAGCTAAACCCCAGGAGCTGTGGAAACAAAGAAGAGAAAGGGAAATTTCTCCAAGCAGCCTCAGGAGCAGCCAATTAAATTTCCACAATCAACTGGATGTACTCTGCATCTCTGGAATACTTGAGTAGACAACTAACCATCCCAAAACTGAGGCAGTGGATTTTGGGAGCAACTGTAGACTTGGGATTTGCTTTCTGCATCTAATTTGTTTCTGATTTTATGTTTATCTTAGTGTAGTAATTAGATTTTATTATCATTGGAAGATTTGTTTATTGATTTGGTTGCTCTCTTCCTTTTTTAAATATATAGATATATTGATTTTCCTTTTTCTCTTTTTGTGAGTGTGTATGTTTCTTTGTGTGATTTTGTCTGTACAGCTGTGCTTTTACATTTGTCCTAGGGTTCTGTCTGTCCGTTTTTTGCTTTGTTTTGCTTTTATTAGTATAGTTTTTAGGGCTTGATAGCATTGGTGGATTTGTTTTTTTTTTGTTTGGTTACTCTCTTCTTTCTATATTTTTTAAATTACATTTTAATAATAAGTTTTTAATTTTTTATTTTAATAAATATTTTCTTTGCTTTTATTTATTTCACTTTTTTTCAATTTTCTTCTGAGCCATGTGGCTGACAGGGTCTTGGTGCTCTGGCTGGGTATCAGGCTTGTGCCTCTGAGGTGGGAGAGCCAAGTTCAGGACATTTGTCCACCAGAGACTTACCAGCACCACATAATAAAAAATGGCGAAAGCTTTCCAAGAGATCTCCATCTCAATGCTAAGACCCAGCTCCACTCAACCACCAGCAAGCTACAGTGTTGGACACCCTATGTCAAACAACTAGAAAGACAGGAAAACAACCCCACCTATTAGCAGAGGGGCTGTATAAAATCATAATAAGTTCACAGACACCCCAAAACACACAACTGTACATGGTCCTACCCACCAGAAAGTTAAGATTCAGCCTCATCCACCAGACACAGGCACCATTCCCCTCCACTGGGAAGCCTAGACAAACCACTGAACCAACCTTAGCCACTGGGGACAGACACCAAAAACAACAGGAACTATGAAACTGCAGCCTGTGAAAAGGAGACCACAAACCTAGTAAGTGAAGAAAAATGAGAAGACAGAGAATCACACAGCAGAAGAAGGAGCAAGGTTAAAACCACCATACCAAACAAATGAAGAGGAAATAAGTAGTCTACTTGAAGAAGAATTCAGAGTAATGAGAGTACAGATGATCCAAAATCTTGGAAATAGAATGGAGAAAATACGAGAAACATTTAACAAGGAACTAGAAGTACTAAAGAGCAAACAAACAATGATGAACAAAACAGTAAATGAAATTAAAAATTCTCCAAAAGGAATCAATAACTGAGGTAGAAGAACAGATAAGTGACCTGGAAGACAAAATAGTGGAAATAACTAATGTAGAGCAGAATAAAGAGAAAAGGATGAAAAGAAATGAGGACAGTCTCAGAGACATTGGGGACAGCAATAAATGCACCAGTGTTTGAATTATAGGGGTCCCAGAAGAAGAAGAGAAAAAGAAAGGGACTGAGAAAATATGTGAAGAGATTATAGTTGAAAACTTCCCTAATATGGGAAAGGAAATAGTCAGCAGAAGGAAAGAAATCATAAAGATCAGATCAGAAATAAATGAAAAAGAAAACAATAGCAAAGATCAATAAAACTACAATCCAGTTCTTTGAAACGATAAACAAAATTGATAAATCATTAACAAGACTCAACAAGAAAAAAAGGGAGAAGACTCAAATCAATAGAATTAGAAATGAAAAACAGGAGAAGTAAGGACTGACACTGCAGAAATACAAAGGATCATGAGAAATTACCACAAGCAACTATATGGCAATGAAATGGACAATCTGGAACAAATGGACAAATTCTTAGAAAAGCACAACCTTGCAGGACTGAACCAGGAAGAAATAGAAAATAAAACAGATGAATCACAAGCACTGAAACTGAGACTGTGATTTAAAATATTCCAGGAAACAAAAGTCCAGGACCAGATGGTCTCACAGGCAAATTCTATCAAACATTTATAGAAGAGCTAACAACTATCCCTCTCAAACTCCTCCAAAATATAGCAGAGAGATAAACACTCCCAAACTCATTCTACAAGGCCACCATCACTCTGATACCAAACCCAAAGATGTCACAAAGAAAGAAAACTACAGGCCAACATCACTGATGAACATAGATGAAAAATCCTCAACAAAATACTAGCAACAGAATCCAACAGCACATTAAAAGGATCATACAACATGATCAAGTGGGGTTTATCCCAGGAATGCAAGGATTCTTCAATATATACAAATTAATCAATGTGATAAACCATATTAACAAACTGAAGGAGAAAAAATTATATGATCATCTCAATAGATGCAGAAAAAGCTTTTGACATAATTCAGCCTCCATTTATGATAAAAACCCTCCCGAGAGTAGGCATAGAAGGAACTTACCTCAAAATGATAAGGGCCATGTATGACAAACCCACAGTCAACATCGTTCTCAATGGTGAAAAATTGAAACTATTTCCTCTTAGATCAGGAACAAGACAAGGTTGTCCACTGTCACCACTATTATTCAACACAGTTTTGGATGTTTTGGCAAGTAATCAGAGAAGAAAGAGAAATAAAAGGAATCCAACTTGGAAAAGAAGAAGTAAAGCTGTCACTTTTTGCAGGTAAAATGATACTATACAGAGAGAATCCTAAAAATGCGACCAGAAAACTACTAGAGCTAATCAATGAATTTGGTAAAGTTGCAGGATACAAAAATAATGCACAGAATTCTCTTGCATTCTTATACACTAATGATGAAAAATCTGAAAGAGAAATTAAGGAAACACTCCCATTTACCATTGCAACAAAAAAATAAAATACCTAGGAATAAACCTACATAAGGAGACAAAAGACCTGTTTGCAGACAACTATGACACTGATGAAAGAAATTAAAGAGGATACAAATAGATGGGAAGATATACCATGTTCTTGGATTGGAAGAATCAACATTGTGAAAATGACTCTACTACCCAAAGCAATCTACAGATTCAGTGCAATCCCTACCAAACTACCAATTACATTTTTCACTGAACTAAACAAAAATTTTCACAATTTGTATGGAAACACAAAAGATCCCGAATAACCAAAGCAATTTTGAGAAGGAGAAACGGAACTGGAGGAATCAGGCTCTTTGACTTCAGACTATAATACCAAGCTACAGTAATCAAGACAGTATGATACTGGCACAGAAACAGAAATATAGATCAATGGAACAGGATAGAAAGCCCAGAGATAAACGCACACACATATGGTCACGTTATTTTTGATAAACGAGGCAAGAATATACAGTGAAGAAAAGACATCCTCTTCAATAAGTGGTGCTGGGAAAACTGGACATGTAAAAGAATGAAATTAGGACACTGCTTAACACCATACATAAAAATAAACTCAAAATGGATTAAAGACCTTAATGTAAGGCCAGACAGTATAAAACTCTTAGAGGAAAACATAGCCAGAACACTCTATGAGATAAATCACAGCAAGATCCTTTTTGACCCACCTCCAATAAAATGGAAATAAAACCAAAAATCAATAAATGAGACCTAATGAAACTTAAAAGCTTTGCACAGCAAAGCAAGCCATAAACAAGATGAAAAGACAACCCTCAGAATGGGAGAAAATATTTGCAAATGAAGCAACTGACAAAGGATTAATCTCCAAAATATACAAACAGCTCATGCAGCCCAATATCAAGAAAGCAAACAACCAATCCAAAAATGGTCAGAAGACCTAAGTAGATATTTCTGCAAAGATGACATACAGATAGCCAAGAGGCACATGAAAAGCTGCTCAACATCGCTAATCATTAGAGAAGTTCAAGTCAAAACTACAATGAGATATCACTTCACACCAGTCAAAATGGCCATCATCAAAAAATCTACAAACATAAATCCTGGAGAGTGTGTGGAAAAAAGGGAACCCTGTAGCACTGTTGGTGGGAATGTAAATTGATACAGCCACTATGGAGAACAATATGGAGGTTCCTTAAAAATCTAAAAATAGAACTACCATACCATCCAGGAATCCCACTACTGGGCATATACCCTGAGACAACCATAATTCATAAAGAGTCCTGTACCACAACATTCATTGCTGCTCTATTTACAATAGCCAGGACATGGAAACAACCTAAGTGTCCATCGACAGATGAATGGATAAAGAAGATTTTGCACATATATACAATGGAATATTACTCAGCCATAAAAAGAAATGAAATTTAGTTATTTGTAGTGTGGTTGATAGGCCTAGAGTCTGTCTACCACAGTGAAGTAAGTTCGAAAGAGAATAACAAATACCATATGCTGACACATATATATGGAATCTGAAAAAGAGAAATGGTTCTGAAGAACCTAGGGGTAGGACAGGAATAAACACACAGATGTAGAGAATGGACTTGAAGACACAGGCAGGGGGAAGTGTAAGGTGGGACAAAGTGAGAGAGTGGTATGCACATATATACACTGAAAAATGCAAAATAGATAGCTAGTGGGAAGCAGCCGCATAGTACAGGGAAATCAGCTCGGTGCTTTTTGTCCACCTAGAGGGGTGGGTTAAGGAGGATTGGAGGGAGATGCAAGAAGGACGAGATATGGGTATATATATATATATGTATATATATCTGATTCACTTTGTTATAAAGCAGAAACTGACACACCCTTGTAAAGCAATTATATTCCAATAAAGATTTTTTAAAAATTCATGTACCATACATTCATTGCAGCACCATTTACAATAGCCAGGACATGGAAGCAAGCTAAGTGTCCATCGGCAGATGAATGGATAAAGAAGATATGGCACACATATACAGTGGAATATTACTCAGCCATAAAAAGAAATGAAAATGAATTATCTGTAGTGAGGTGGATGGACCTAGAGTCTGTCATATAGAGTGAAGTAAGTCAGAAAGGGAAAAACAAATACTGTATGCTAACGCATATATATGGAATGTAAAAAAAAAAAAAAAAAGGTACTGATGAACCTAGTGGCAGGGCAGGATTAAAGACGTAGACATAGAGAATGGGCTTGAGGACACGGGACATGGAGAGGGACACTGGGGCGAAGTGAGAGATTAGCATCAACATATATACCCTGCCAAATGTAAAATAGTTAGCTAGTGGGAAGCAGCCACGTAGCACAGGGAGATCAACTTGGTGCTTTGCGAGGACCTAGAGGGGTGCGATAAGGAAATTGGAGGGAGGCTCAATAGGGTGAGGATATGGGGATATATGTATGTTTATGGCTTATTCACTTTGTTGTACAACAGAAACTGACAGAGGATTATGAAGCAATTATACTGCAATGAAAGTTTATTAAAAAATAAACAATCCCCCTTCAAAAAATAAAGAAATAGAAAAAGCTTGTTAAAGTTTCCCTGTATCCCAATTCCACTCCTCCTTGCAATTGGTCCTGATCACTTACTTTCCCTTGACTTTCTCTCTATCAGTTATCTTATGTAACATGTGTTTTCTCTTCTCTGCCCCCACAAGCATCCTAATGTTGAATTCAGCCCCTTTACCAGTTTCCACAAGAAATCCACTTCAAGTATTTTGTGATTTTTTAGACTCTGCTGAGAATGATTTTGAGAGTTTTATAAGGAGAGTTAAATACTGTCCTGCTAGATCCAACCTCTCGCCCTCAAACACTCACATACATTCCAGTTATCTCTACCTCCCTCCTCTATCTTCTCTTTCTTCTCGTCTCCAACCTCACTTACCTCTAAGCCTGGAAGAGAGAATTTATTAGTCTTAGTGAAAGTCAAGCACATTTGAAAATAACTAATAACTTGATGCCAATTCTTCCATCAAAAATGTATCATACTGGAAGATCTTTCCATAGAATGTAGTCGGTGATCTTCATGAAATAGAGAAACGATTCCAGTAGGATTATTGTGAAATGATGATAAATCAGCAGCCTCTCTGGGAAAATGTGTTACTCCCTGACCGAGACCCACAGCCTACCCTACCTTAAACGTGCTCAGAACACTTTTATTAGTCTACAGTTGGGCATCACTTAACACAAAGCCTATTTTATAATAGTTTTGAATACATTATGCACTTTATTGAATATTGTACTGATTTTGAAAAATAGAATGGTTGTATGGGTACAAAACGTTTGCAAGTGTATCATTTGTTTATTCTTGTGATGGCATGTCTGACTGGGAGCTGTGGCTCACTGCTGATTGCCCAGTGTCACGGGAGAGTATCGTACTACATATCACTAGCAATGGAAAAGATAAAAATTCAAGATTCAATGTACAGTTTCTAGTAAATGTATACTGCTTTCACACCAGCGTACAGTCAAAAAAATCATAAGTCAAACCGTTGTAAGTTAGGGACCGTCTGTATTGAATTTTTATTATATGCTGGGCACAGTACTGACTTCACATGCTTTATCTCATTTAATCATCATAACAACTCTATGAAACAAATACTGTTACTATTCTAATTTTGTAGATAAAGAAGTTGAGGCTCAGAAAGGATAACATTTCAAAAGGTAACAAGACTAGCAAGGGATAGACACACGTTTCAAACACAAGCACTATGACCCCAGAGCCCTTAATCTTAACCTTTACCATATGCTCTTTTCTTACATAGACAGTCCAAATTTGTACCACAAAAGTGGACTCTGAGTATTCAAAAAAAGTCCAAAGATCTGGACCAGGCAGCAGAGCCTGAACAGAAACTGAATCTAAATATATAGCCTAAAACCAAGTTCTAGAGTAATGAATTAGAAAAAATGATATTATAATGAGATTCTTAGTACATAGAGATGTTATTAGTGTGAGACTCTCTGATTATAGTTATTTGGACTAATGGTGGCATCCATGTCACAGATATGAGTTGATGGGGAGAGACTAGAGTTAGGCAGGAGCAGCTCCAGCAGGGGATCACGGGCAGAGGGAATCACATGAATTGAATTCAGGCATAAGGATCCAGGTAGAAGCAGAGTGGGATTAAGATCTAGGGTACTTACTGGACAAAAGATGGAGTCTAGACTAAAAAAGCAGAATATATAGACCATTGTTCCAGTTAGGTCTATAAGCAGCCTACTTAGTGCCAACAGGTAAAGCCTGAAAAGATCTCATTGATGGCTTATATGCCATCCTCTTTCTACCTATTTTGCTTCCTGCTTATAATCTTTCCCTGTGTAGTCCATCTACTCTGGTCATAAGTCTCAAATTCTTGCCGACCTTATTCAATAATTATTCCATTGAAGCCTGCAATAATCCAGGCCTGCCTTACCCAGTCTGGTTAGAAGAGGCTCTCTACCATTTTTCTGTCTATTGTGCCTCATCCTGGTAGTTGTACTTGGCCTTTGTGATGATAGGAAAGGCAGGGTAAAATTAGGCAAATATTTGAGGTAAAGACTGCTAGGTATCCTCTGTTTGTTTGTCCCTCCAAATCCATTTTTGATCTCTTTCCACCCTGCTCTGTGCATCCAGAGGCAGACCTATATGGATCCTCTTATCTTCTGAATTCTTGTTGGGTCAGCCAATGTGAACCACTGACAGGAAGTCAAAGGGACAGCAGAAACTAAAGTTGAAATATTTATTTCCCTGGCTCCTTCCCTGAAGGGCCACAACTGGCTGGATACTCTTCTCAACCAAAATACACATCTTTGTCAAGCAACCCTCTCCACATAGCTCCTCTGAATCCAGGTTCCAGTAACTGCTCCTTCTCCTTGACTAAATCAAACCTAGGGATGATAATAACAAATGTCTGTTACTAGCTTATAGTACTATAATATGTATTGTGGTTTCTCTACACCATAAGTATTTAAACTCTCTTAAATAACCCAGTTTGAGTGTGTCATCTGTTTCCTGTCAAGACCTTGACTGTTACACTGCCCTTAGGTCTTTCCACCACCCTGGTTCCCACATCCTTGTAAGCCTTTTAGTAATAGCTTATAGGCTTTAGACATCTTTTGTTTTAATGAATAATCTGTATTTATTTTTCCTATAAGCTGTCAGTGATATCTTAAAAATATACTTTAAAAATTGGCTATAAATATAATTGAATTTGTCCTTTTTTTATTTAACCGGCAATTTTTTTTCTTTTTTTAAATTAGTTTTTATTGGAGTATAGTTGCATTACAATGTTGTGTTAGTTTCTTGCTGTAGAGCAAAGTGAATCAGTTATACATACATATACCCACTCTTTTTTAGATTTCCTTCTCATTTAGGTCACCATGGAGAGTTGAGTAGAGTTCCCTGTGCTAGACAGTAGGTTCTCATTAGTTATATATTTTATACATAGAAGTAGGTATATGTCAGTCCCAATCTCTCAATTCATCCCACCCCCTTTCCCCCTTGGTAACCATAAGTTTGTTCTCTATATTTGTGACTCTATTTCTGCTTTGCAAATAAGTTCATCTCTACCATTTTTCTAGATTCCACATATAAGTGATATTATATTTGTTTTTCTCATTCTGACTTACTTTACTCTGTATTACAATATCTAGGTACACCCACATCTTTGCAAATGACACTATTTTGTTCCTTTTTATGGCTGAGTAATATTCCACTGTATATATGTACCACATCTTCTTTATCCATTCATCCATCAATGGAAAATTAGGTTGGTTCCATGTCTTGGCTATTATAAATAGTGCTGCAGTGAACATTGGGGCACATGCATCCTTTTGAATTATGGTTCTCACCAGATATATGCTTAGGAGTGGGATTGCTGGGTCCTATGGTAGCTCTATTTTTAGCTTTTTAAGGAACCTCCATAATGTTCTCCATAGTGGCTGTACCAATTTATACTCCCACCAACAGTGTAGGAGGATTCCCTGCTCTCCACACCCTCTCCAGCATTTATTGTTTGTAGGTTTTTTGATGATGGCTATTCTGACTGGTGTGAGGTGATACCTCATTGTAGTTTTTGTTTGTTTGTTTGTTTGTTTGTTTTTGTGGTACGTGGGCCTCTCACTGTTGTGGTTTCTCCCGTTGCAGAGCACAGGCTCCGGACGTGCAGGCTCAAAGGCCAATGGCCCACGGGCCCAGCCACTCCGCGGCATGTGGAATCCTCCTGGACCAGGGCACAAACCCGTGTCCCCTGCATCGGCAGGCAGACTCTCAACCACTGCACCAGCAGGGAAGCCTGCTTATTGTAGTTTTGATTTGCATTTCTCTAATAATTAGTGATGTTTGGCATCTTTTCATGTGTTTGTTTTATGTCTTCTTTACTTCTAAAATTCTCAATTCATAGCAATATAATATCTTTATCTCAGTGTTCCACTAAACCTGAACTGGTTAAAGTATACAATAATAACCTTCTAATTGCCAAATCCAAATTAATATTTTCTAGTCCTTGTCTTATTAACCACTTATTTAACTACTGCATCTGTAACTGCTGAACATTTTCATTGTAAACACCTTCACCTTTGGGTTTCATAATACATCACCATCTAGGTTCTCTTCACATTTATCTGACCACTTCTTCTCTGTCCTCTGTCTTCATATGCCCTTTTTTTTGGTCTATCTTACCATTAAATGTTGGTGCTCTCAAGAACTCCATCTTCAGATCACTACTCTTTTCCCTCTATATACTCTCTTTGGATGATCACATTTACTCTCATAGTTTTGACTCCCATTTCTATCCTTATGACTCTCAAATTCATATCTTTAGCCCAGTCCTTTCCTCAAACTTCCTGATGTTCATCTTCACTTTAATATTACAAATTTAGAGATCAAACAGCCATACAGTCCCCTCCTGGGCTTCTTTGATATTTCATACAGTTGATTGCTTCCTTCTTCTTATAACTCTTTCCTTCCTTTAGCCTCTATGACAATTTTCTTAGTCATTTCAGGCTGCTATAACAAAGTACCATAGACTGTGTGGCTTATAAACAAAGGAATTTACTTCTCACCGTTCTGGAGGCTGAAGATCTCTCATGTCTGAGATCAGGCTGCCAGCATGGTCCAGTTCTGGTGAAAGCCCTTTTTCAGGTTGCAGACTGCTGACATCTTGTATCCTCACATGGAAGAGAGCAGAGGGTGAAGGGAAAACAGGTTCTTTCACGATGCTTTTAAGGACACTAATCCCATTCATAAGGGCTCCATTCTCATGATATCATCTAATCCTAATTAACTCTCAAGGCCCTACCTCCTAATACCATCACATTGGGGTATAGGGTTTCAATAATGTGCATTTTGAGGGGGACACAAACATTCATAACAATAATAAAATATTCTTGGCAATCTTCTACATTTTTGACTATTAATTCTTGTCCTCCTTGAGGATTTCTCCTCTTCCTAAGCTCCATGGCTTCAAATATTATCCACGTTATTAATCAGCCCAAGTCCTTAACACACCTGGATCATTCCAATAGAAAAAACAGGTAAAATAACTGGTGGAATTTCTCAGAAGAATCCTAGTAATGGACTGCTGTTTTCTTCTATGATGTCTTGCTATTGTGCAGATTCCCTTGTATCTGGACCCTAGATTTATGGTGACTTGGTAGATAACCTAAATGTCTCTTTTACATGATCTCACTGCCCACCTACATTTCCACTTTCCAAATACTGGACAAATATATATCCTTGATTAACGCTCACATTAATTAGTTATCCAACAGGCCTTCAGCTTTGACTCCTTCCAGTCTTGTCATGCCAAGGCATGACAGTCTTTTACACTTATATCTAGCTTTTCCATCAAAAAGAAAGAAAACATAAATTACAGCTCAAATTATGTCATTCTACTGAGAAACTTTTAATGGATTCCAGTTACTCACAGCACAATTTCCAAACCTATCCTTGGTCCCTAATAGCAGGTGATGCCCTCATGATACCCTATGACTTTAGCACTCCCTAATCACTTTGCTTTCTGGAGTTTCTTTGGTTTTGGGGCACTATGGATTTCTCTCACTTTATTGTAATCTCAGCTATGCATTGTAGAAGTTGTTTGCTCGATTTTATCTATAATTTCTAGGTGACTGTAGGGATTGGAGGAAGATTTAAAAAGTATTTAGGGGCTTCCCTGGTGGCACAGTGGTTGAGGGTCTGCCTGCCGATGCAGGGGGCACGGGTTCATGCCCCGGTCTGGGAGGATCCCACATGCCGCGGAGCGGCTGGGCCCGTGAGCCGTGGTCACTGGGCCTGCACGTCCGGGGCCTGTGCTCCACAGCGGGAGAGGCCACAGCAGTGAGAGGCCCACGTACCACAAAAATAAATAAATAAATATAATAAATAATAAAGAAGTATAGTATTCTTCTTTATATTTGTCAGTATTTTTCAACATTTTTACAGTGCATGTGTATTATTTTTAAATCAAGAAAAACCTTACTTATTTTGAAAACAAACTCACTTTGACTCAGTTATTTATATTCTAGAATTCAAATTCAAGGATTAGTAAAAAAAACATGGGCAAAGATTAGGTAAGATGTACAATGATGCAGAGAGTGTTTGTGGTGAACATTTGGACACAACCAACTTAATAAAGCTTGGAATAGTATGCAGTCTTTAAACTGATGCTTGAGAAGATGTTTTAATGTCATAGAGAATTTCTTCTGATATAAAGCTAAAGCAAAACTCTGGTTACAAAATTGTATATTGGTATAGATTCAATTCTCTAATGTAAAAAACAAAAAATACATAGACAAAAACTAGAAGGAAATATCTCCAAGGGCTTCTATGTAATTGCCTCTGGGTGGTGGGATTATACATGATGTTTGTTCAGTTCTTTATACTTTTCTGTATTTTCTAAATATTTTGATAATCAGGAGAAAAGTAAGATACAGGCAGTTGCTTCTGCAGGATACTAGGTGGGAATATAGCCTATGGAATGGAGAGACATCTCCCTAAAATAAAGGAAAAATATGATGAAAATTCAGTTAATTTCAAAGTATAGGATTCATGAATGATACAAGAGTATTTTTTGTTTTGTTTTGTTTTTTTACACACCAGCACCTCTAAAACTTATTTTAGAATATTATATACATCTTCTCATGTATTTGTTGGCCATCTGCATGTCTACTTTAGAGAAATGTCTATTCAGGTCTTCCAAATGTAAAATGGATGGCTAGTGGAAAGCTGCTGCATAGCACAAGGAGATCAACTTGATGCCTTTTGATGACCTAGAGGGATGGGATAGGGAGGGTGGGAGGGAGGCTCAAGAGGGAGGGAATATGAGGATACATGTATACATATAGCTTATTCACTTTGTTGTACAGCAGAAACTAACACAACATTGTAAAGCATTTATACTCCAATAAAGATGTGAGAATAGAAAAGAATATTATATACATACTGCCATTTTCTCTCTTCCACAGAGACAACTACAGGTTAATGCAATGCTTGGAGGAAAAGGGAAATAACATGTGCTGAACATTTACTAAATGCTGTCTATAGTGTCAAGCACTTTCCTACATTCTTTCATGAATCTTCATCATCAACAATTTTTTGAGATGAAGCTGTCACAACATGAGTGAAGTATTGCATGCAAATTTAATTTATGTAAATTTGAAGTAGTTGCATATGGAAATGTTGGTATGTATTAAATTTAAAACAATATAATCTCCCCAAATTAAAAAATAAATAAAGCAAAAAGAAGGGCTTAATTCTAAAGTTGGGAGCTAAAGGAATAATAAACTATTCCACATGGTAGCTTCACTTTGGTTGGTAAACATTAATTTGTCAGTATCCTGTGACTCGTGTATGCATTGTAACTTCTGGGAATACTCTTGGTGCTACCTTTTAGTGTTACTATTATTATTTAAATATTTTAAATATATTTTACGACATCAGCTTAGGTTCATCAGGTACTAGTACTAAGGAAAAATACATCTTAAAATCATTAACTTTATAGTAGAAGTCAGAAGTGATAAGAAAAAAGAAAAGCTATGAAGAGGGCCAAACTACCATCATAATAGGCTGTGCAATGTTTGATTGACCAAGCAATATCCTGTGAGGTATAAAAACCAATACCTAGAAAACTAAAAGTAGCATTAATGAAAAAATGGTTATAGATTTATGGGGCCCAAGGGTACATTCTCTCTAATTTACATTTATCCCTATGAGAAAATTAATATTGAATTGTGTAGCATCTTTAGCAATGCATCTTTTGCATAAAATAGTGCATTATCTCCACTTTAAACAAGAGGAAACTGAGGCTCAGAAAAGTTAAGAACTTTCCCAAATCACACAGGAAAATATGACTTGTGTGTGCTGGAGTGGTGGTGCTTTTGCACTCCTTCCCTTGATGATCCCACTTGATATCAGGCTTCAATTACCCATCTCTATATTCTCTTTATTACCAAATCTATATCTTCTGGACAGATTTTTTCCTAAGCTCCAAATTTCTATATGCATCTGCCTTTCACCGAGTTGCCTAAACCATAAATATGAGCATCATCTCATCTCTTCCCTCTCTCTTACCCCTTACATTCAATCAATGACAGAGTCTTGTTTATTTAGCCTCCTTAATACTTATGATATCTAGTTCCCCTTTTTTGATCCGTACTGCTGTGATCATGATACAGGCCACCATCATCATTCTATTACTATAATAGGTGCCAAAACCTCAGCTCTATCTACTGCCAGCTCTCCTCTTTTGTCTTCATTATAGGAATATGAAATTGTTTGTTCCTAGACAGTGCCACAAAAGAGGTATTCGTTTCATGCCTGTGTGTCTTTGTTTTCTTTGTTTCTGGTGTCTGGCCTTTCTTCTCCCAACCCCAACAAGTACCGCACCCCCTCCAATGTGAGATAATGGTTACACTTAAGGTGAGACTTTAAAAAGTGAGTATTGTTTATCAGTGAAAAATGTATGTGTAAAGATAAGTGATAATGATATCTACCGCATAGAGTAGCTGCAAGGAATAAATGCATTAATACATATAAATCACATAGAGCAGACGGCCTAACAGAGATCAACAAATATTAGCTTTTATTGCTATTATCATTGTTTCTGCAGTTGAGTCCATGTTTAGGAGGGATACAGTTTGAGCTCTTTCCAAATACTCACATTTGCCCATATCACAAATTTTATGATTCCTTCATCTATAAACTGTGGATAATTTCAATTTCAGAGGGAAGTTGATAAGATGAAATATGATGATAAACAAAATAAAAACAATAAAGACACATAGAGTTGTAAATGCTTAACATTTACTTAGGCTCACTCATGCTGAGTACTTGTCATGGTACACTGATAATAAATGCCATTTTACTAGGACATAATTTGGAGTCACATGTGTTGGAGGCTGCAGTACATATGTTAAATCTGAAAATGCCAAGGGTAAATCTAATGTATTTTGCATTATGTATGTGTAATGCAATGTATTTGACTTCATCAGCTAGGGAGCACTGGGCTTGGAGATGATTTGAGGTTCAGCAGCTATGGTTTATTTTCTTAGTATTTAATGTCAATGAGCAAAGTTACCGATTTCTTCCTTCCATTTAGAGAAAAAGGTTTTCAACTGATCATGACTGTTGCTTCTGTACTTCTGACACCATCTCTCAACCAATCATGATGGGACTTGAAAATCTGCTATTTACTAAATTTTATAAAGAAGGAGGCGTAGTGGAGGGGAAGATGGTGGAAGAGTAAGATGCAGAGATCACCTTCCTCCCCACAGATACACCAGAAATACATCTACACGTGGAACAACTTCTACAGAACACCTACTGAACGCTGGCAGAAGACCTCAGACCTCCCAAAAGGCAAGAAACTCCCCATGTACCTGGGTAGGGCAAAAGAAAAAAAGAAAAAACAGAGACAAAAGAATAGGGACGGGACCTGTACCAGTGGGAGGGAGCTGTGAAGGAGGAAAGGTTTCCACACACTAGAAGACCTTTCGCGGGCGGAGACTGCAGGTGGCAGAGGTGGGGAGCTTCGGAGCCACAGAAGAGAGTGCAGCAACAGGAGTGCAGAGGGCAAAGTGGGGAGATTCTCGCACAGAGGTTCGGTGCCGACTGGCACTCACCAGCCCGGGAGGCTCGTCTGCTCACCCGCTGGGGTGGGCGGGGCTGGGAGCTGAGGCTCTGGCTTTGGTCGGAGAGCAGGGAGGGGACTGGGGTTGGCGGCGTGAACAGAGCTTGAAGGGGTTAGTGCACCACGGCTGGCCAGGAGGGAGTCCGGGAAAAGGTCTGGAGCTGCCGAAGAGGCAAGAGACTTTTTCTTCCCTTTTGTTTCCTGGTGCGCAGGGAGAGGGGATTAAGAGCGCTGCTTAAAGGAGCTCCAGAGACGGGCGCGAGCCACGGCTAAAAGCACGGACCACAGAGATGGGCAGGAGACGCTAAGGCTGCTGCTGCCACCACCAAGAAGCCTCTGTGCGAGCACAGGTCACTATCCACACCTCCCTTCCGGGGAGCCTGTGCAGCCCGCCACTGCCAGGTTCCCAGGATCCAGGGACAACTTCCCCGGGAGAACGCACGGCACGTCTTAGCTGGTGCAACGTCACGCCAGCCTCTGCGGCCACAGGCTTGCCCCGCTCTCCGGGTCCCTCCCTCCCACCCGGCCTGAGTGAGCCAGAGCCCTCTAATCAGCGGCTCCTTTAACCCAGTCCTGTCTGAGCGAAAAACAGACGCCCTCTAGCGACCTACACACAGAGGCGGGGCCAAATCCAAAGCTGAGCCCCTGGGAGCTGTGAGAACAAAGAAGAGAAAGGGAAATCTCTCCAAGAAGCCTCAGAAGCAGCGGATTAAAGCTCCACAATCAACTAGATGATTGAGGAGGTAGAGTTTGAGAGCAAGATTTATGATTTTTTCCCCTTTTCCTCTGTTTCTGAGTGTGTATGTGTATGCTCCTTTGTGAGATTTTGTCTGTATAGCTTTCCTTCCACCATTTGTCCTACGGTTCTATCTGTCAGTTTTCTTTATTTTTAATTTTTTTAATAATTAATTTTAATAACTTTATTTTATTTTACATTATCTCCTTTCTTTCTTTCTTTCTTTCTTTCTTTCTTTCTCTCTCTCTCTTTTTCTTTCTTTCTTTCTTTCTTTCTTTCTTTCTTTCTTTCTTTCTTTCTTTCTTTCTTTCTTTCTTTCTTTTCTTCCTTCCCTCCTTTAGACAATGAATCATCCCAAATTGAGCAGGTGGACTTTGAGACCAAGATTTATGATTCTTTCCACTTTTTCTCTTTTTGTGAGTGTGTATGTGTATGCTCCTGTATGAGATTTTGTCTGTATAGCTTTGCTTCTACCATTTGTCCTAAGGTTCTATCCATCCGATTCTTTAAAAAAAATTTCTTAATAATTATTTTTTAATTTAATAACTTTATTATATTTTACTTTATTTTATTTTACTTTATCTTCTTTCTTTCTTTCATTTTTTCCTTGCTTCCCTCCTTGCCTCCTTCGTTCCTTCATCCCACCGTCCCTCCCTCCCTCCCTCCTTTCTTTATTTCTTTCCTTCTTTTCTTCCTTCCTTCCCTCCTTCCTATCTTTCCTTCCTTCTTCCTACTTCTACTAATTCTTTCTCTCTACGTTTTCTCCCTTTTACTCTGAGCTGTGTGGATGAAAGGCTCTTGGTGCTCCAGCCAGGAATCAGTGCTCTACCTCAGAGGTGGGAGAGCCAACTTCAGGACACTGGTCAACAAGAGACATCTCCGCTCCACATAATATCAAATGGCAAAAATTTCACAGATATCTCCATCTCAACGCCAGCATCCAGCTACACTCAGCGACCAGCAAGCTACAGTGCTGGACACCCTATGCCAAACAACTATCAAAACAGGAACACAACCCCACCCATTAGCAGAGAGGCTGCTTAAAATCATAATAAGTCCACAGACACCCCAAAATACACCACCAGATGTGGACTGCCCACCAGAAAGACAAGATCCAGCCTCACCCACCACAACACAGGCACTAGTCCCCTCCACCAGGAAGCATACAAAATCCACTGAACAAACCTTAGCCACTGGGGACAGACACCAAAAACAACGGGAGCTATGAACCTGCAGCCTGCAAAAAGGAGACTCCAAACACAGTAAGATAAGCAAAATGACAAGGAAGAAAAACACACTGCAGATGAATGAGCAAGATAAAAACCCACCAGACCTAACAAATGAAGAGGAAATAGGCAGTCTACCTGAAAAAGAATTCAGAATAATGATAGTAAAGATGATCTAAAATCTTAGAAATAGAATACACAAAATGCAAGAAACATTTAACAAGGACGTAGAAGAACTAAACATGAAACAAACAACGATGAACAACACAAAAATTGAAATGAAAAGTACTCTAGATGGGATCAATAGCAGAATAATTGAGGCAGAAGAACGGATAAGTGACCTGGAAGATAAAATAGTGGAAATAACTACTGCAGAGCAGAATAAAGAAAAAAGAATGAAAAGAACTGAGGACAGTCTCAGAGACCCCTGGGACAACATTAAACGCACCAACATTGGAATTATAGGGGTTCCAGAAGAAGAAGAGAAAAAGAAAGGGACTGAGAAAATATTTGAAGAGATTATAGTTGAAAACTTCCCTAATATGGGAAAGGAAACAGTTCTTCAAGTCCAGGAAGCACAGAGAGTCCCATACAGGATAAATCCAAGGAGAAATATGGCAAGACACATATTAATCAAACTGTCAAAAATTAAATACAAAGAAAGCATATTAAAAGCAGCAAGGTAATAACAACAAAAAACACACAAGGGAATCCCCATAAAGTTAAAATCTGATCTCTCAGCAGAAACTCTGGAAGCCAGAAGGGAGTGGCAGGACATATTTAAAGTGATGAAGGAGAAAAAATGGCAACCAAGGTTATGCTAACCAGCAAGGATCTCATTCAGATTTGATGGAGAAATTAAAACCTTTACAGACAAGCAAAAGCTGAGAGAGTTCAATACCACCAAACCAGCTTTACAACGAATGCTAAAGGAACTTCTCTAGTAAAGAAACACAATAGAAGGAAAAGGCCTACAATAACGAACCCAAAACAATTTAGAAAATGAGAATAAGAACATACATATTGATAATTACCTTAAATGTAAATGGACTAAATGCTGCCACCAAAAGACACAGATTCGCTGAATGGATACAAAAACAAGACCCATATATATTCTGCCACAAGAGACCCATTTCAGTCCTAGAGACACATACAGACTGAAAGTAAGGGGATGGAAGAAGATATTCCATGGAAATGGAAACAAAAAGAAAGCTGGAGTAACAATACTCATATCAGACAAAATAGACTTTAGAATACAAACTATTAGAAGAAACAAAGAAGGACACTACATAATGATCAAGGGATCAATCCAAGAAGAATATATAACAATTATAAATATTTATGCACCCAACATAGGAGCACCTCAATACATAAAGCAAATACTAACAGCCATAAAAGAGGATATTGACAGTAACACATTCATAGTAGGGGACTTTAACAACCAACTTCAAAAATGGACACATCATCCAAAATGAAAATAAATAAGGAACAAGCTTTAAATGGTACATTAAACAACATGGGCTTAATTGATATTTATAGGACACTCCACCCAAAAACAACAGAATACACATTTTTCTCAAGTGCTCATGGAACACTCTCCAGGATAGATCATATCTTGGATCACAAATCAAGCCTTGGTAAATTTAAGAAAATTGAAATTGTATCAAGTTTCTATTCCGACCAAAATGCCATGAGACTAGATATCCACTACAAGAAAAGATCTGTAAAAACATACAAACACATGGAGGCTAAACAATACACTACTTAATAACGAAGTGATCACTGAAGAAATCAAAGAGGAACTCAGAAAATACCTATAAACAAATGACAATGGAGACACGACGACGCAGAACCTGTGGGATCCAGCAAAGCAGTTCTAAGAGGGAAGTTTATAGCAATACAAGCCCACATTAAGAAACAGGAAACATCTCGAATAAACAACCTAACCTTGCACCTAAAGCAATTAAAGAAAGAAGAACAAAAATACTCCAAAGTTAGCAGAAGGAAAGAAATCATATAAAACACATCAGAAATAAATGGAAAAGAAATGGAGGAAACAATAGCAAAGATCACTAAAACTAAAAGCTGGTCTTTGAGAAGATAAACAAAATTGATAAACCATTAGCCAGACTCATCAAGAAAAAAAGGGAGAAGACACAAGTCATTAGAATTAGAAATGAAAAAGGAGAAGTAACAACAGACATTGCAGAAATACAAAAGATGATGACAGATTTCCACAAGCAACACTATGCCAATAAAATGGACAACCTGGAAGAAATGGACAAATTCTTAGAAATGCACAACCTGCCAAAACTGAATCAGGAAGAAATAGAAAATATGAACAGACCAATCACAAGCACTGAAATTGAAACTGTGATTAAAATCTTCCAACAAGCAAAAGCCAAGGACCAGATGGCTTCACATGTGAATTCTATCAAATATTTAGAGAAGAGCTAACACCTATCCTTCTCAATCTCATCCAAAATATAGCAGAGGGAGGAACACTCCCAAATTCATTCTAAGTGCCCACCATCACCTTGATGCCAAAACCAGACAAGGATGTCACAAAGAAAGAAAACTACAGGCCAATATCACTGACGAACATAGATGCAAAAATCCTCAACAAAATACTAGCAAACATAATCCAACAGCACATTAAAAGGATCATGCACCATGATCAAGTGGGGTTTATTCCAGGAATGCAAGGATTCTTCAATATACGCAAATCAATCAATGTGATAATGCATACTAACAAATTGAAGGAGAAAAACCATATGATCATCTCAATAGATGCAGAGAAATCTTTTGAGAAAATTCAACACCCATTTATGATAAAAACCCTGCAGAAAGTAGGCATAGAGGGAACTTTTTTCAACATAATAAAGGCCATATATGACAAACCCACAGCCAACATCATCCTCGATGGTGAAAAACTGAAAGCATTTCCACTAAGATCAGGAAAAAGAAAAGGCTGAACACTCCCACCACTCTATTTTATTTAACAATATATTATTTTTTTGTGTGGTACACGGACCTCTCAGTGCTGTGGCCCCTCCCGCCGTGGAACACAGGCCCCGAACGGGCAGACCCAGCGGCCATTGCCCACGGGCACAGCCGCTGCGAAGCATGACGGATCCACCCGGACCGGTGCACGAACACGCATCCCCTGCATCAGCACGCGGACTCCCAACCACCGCGCCACCAGGGAAGCCCTCACCACTATTTTTTTTTTAACATCTTTATTGGGGTATAATTGCTTTACAATGGTGTGTTAGTTTCTGCTCTATAACAAAGTGAATCAGTTATACATATACATATGTTCCCATATGTCTTCCCTCTTGCATCTTCCTCCCTCCCACCCTCCCTATCCCACCCCTCCAGGCTGTCACAAAGCACTGAGCCAATATCCCTGTGCCATGCGGCTGCTTCCCACTAGCTACCTACCTTACTACGTTTGTTAATGTGTATATGTCCATGACTCTCTCTCGCCCTGTCACAGCTCATCCTTCCCCCTCCCCATAACCTCAAGTCTGTTCTCTAGTAGGTCTGCGTCTTTATTCCTGCCTTACCCCTAGGTTCGTCATGACATTTCTTTTTTCTTAAATTCCATATATATCTGTTAGCATACGGTATTTGTCTTTTTCTTTCTGACTTACTTCACTCTGTATGACAGACTCTAGGTCTATCCACCTCATTACAAATAGCTCAATTTCGTTTCTTTTTATGGCTGAGTAATATTCCATTGTATATATGTGCCACATCTTCTTTATCCATTCATCCGATGATGGGCACTTAGGTTGTTTCCATCTCTGGGCTATTGTAAATAGAGCTGCAATGAACATTTTGGTACATGACTCTTTTTGAATTTTGGTTTTTTCAGGGTATACGCCCAGTAGTGGGATTGCTGGGTCATATGGTAGTTTTATTTGTACTTTTTTAAGGAACCTCCATACTGTTCTCCATAGTAGCTGTACCAATTCACATTCCCACCAGCAGTGCAAGAGTGTTCCCTTTTCTCCACACCCTCTCCAGAATTTATTGTTTCTAGATTTTTTTTTAACATCTTTATTGGGGTATAATTGCTTTACAATGGTGTGTTAGTTTCTGCTTTATAACAAAGTGAATCAGTCATACATAAACATATGTTCCCATATCTCTTCCCTCTTGCATCTCCCTCCCTCCCACCCTCCCTATCCCACCCCTCCAGGCTGTCACAAAGCACCGAGCCAATATCCCTGTGCCATGCGGCTGCTTCCCACTAGCTATATACCTTACTATGTTTGTTAGTGTGTATATGCCCATGACTCTCTCTCGCCCTGTCACAGCTCACCCTTCCCCCTCCCCATAAACTCAACTCCGTTCTCTAGGAGGTCTGCGTCTTTATTCCTGCTTTACCCCTAGGTTCTTCATGACATTTTTTTTAACATCTTTATTGGGTTATAATTGCTTTACAATGGTGTGTTAGTTTCTGCTCTATAACAAAGTGAATCAGTCATACATAAACACATGTTCCCATATGTCTTCCCTCTTGCCTCTCCCTCCCTCCCACCCTCCCTATCCCACCCCTCCAGGCTGTCACAAAGCACCGAGCCAATATCCCTGTGCCATGCGGCTGCTTCCCACTAGCTATCTACCTTACTACGTTTGCTAGAGTGTATATGCCCATGACTCTCTCTCGCCCTGTCACAGCTCACCCTTCCCCCTCCTCATAACCTCAAGTCTGTTCTCTAGGAGGTCTGCGTCTTTATTCCTGCCTTACCCCTAGGCTCTTCATGACATTTTCCTTTTCTTAAATTCCATATATATGTGTTAGCATACAGTATTTGTCTTTTTCTTTCTGACTTACTTCACTCTGTATGACAGGCTCTAGGTCTATCCAACTCATTACAAATAGCTCAATTTCGTTTCTTTTTATGGCTGAGTAATATTCCATTGTATATATGTGCCACATCTTCTTTATCCATTCATCCGATGACAGGCACTTAGGTTGTTTCCATCTCTGGGCTATTGTAAATAGAGCTGCAATGAACATTTTGGTACATGACTCTTTTTGAATTTTGGTTTTCTCAGGGTATATGCCCAGTAGTGGGATTGCTGGGTCATATGGTAGTTCTATTTGTATTTTTTAAGGAACCTCCATACTGTTCTCCATAGTGGTTGAACCATTTCACATTCCCACCAGCAGTGCAAGAGTGTTCCCTTTTCTCCACACCCTCTCCAGCATTTATTGTTTCTAGATTTTTTGATGATGGCCATTCTGACTTGTGCGAGATGATATCTCATTGTAGTTTTGATTTGCATTTCTCTAATGATTAATGATGTTGAGCATTCTTTCATGTGTTTGTTGGCAGTCTGTATATCTTCTTTGGAGAAATGTCTATTTAGGTCTTCTGCCCATTTTTGGATTGGGTTGTTTGTTTTCTTGTTACTGAGCTGCATGAGCTGCTTGTAAATTTTGGAGATTAATCCTTTGTCAGTTGCTTCATTTGCAAATATTTTCTCCCATTCTGAGGGTTGTCTTTTGGTCTTGTTTATGGTTTCCTTTGCTGTGCAAAAGCTTTGAAGTTTCATTAGGTCCCATTTGTTTATTTTTGTTTTTATTTCCATTACTCTAGGAGGTGGGTCAGAAAGGATCTTGCTGTGATTTATGTCGTAGAGTGTTCTGCCTATGTTTTCCTCTAAGAGTTTGATAGTTTCTGGCCTTACATTTAGGTCTTTAATCCATTTTGAGCTTATTTTTGTGTATGGTGTTAGGGAGTGATCTAATCTCATACTTTTACATGTACCTGTCCAGTTTTCCCAGCGCCACTTATTGAAGAGGCTGTCCTTTCTCCACTGTACATTACTGCCACCTATATCAAAGATAAGGTGTCCATATGTGCATGGGTTTATCTCTGGGCTTTCTATCCTGTTCCATTGATCTATCTTTCTGTTTTTGTGCCAGTACCATACCGTCTTGATGACTGTAGCTTTGTAGGATAGTCTGAAGTCAGGGAGCCTGATTCCTCCAGTTCCTTTTTTTGTTCTCAAGACTGCTTTGGCTATTCGGGGTCTTTTGTGTTTCCATACAAATTGCGAAATTTTTTGTTCTAGTTCTGTGAAAAATGCCAGTGGTAGTTTGATAGGGATTGCATTGAATCTATAGATTGCTTTGGGTAGCAGAGTCATTTTCACAATGTTGATTCTTCCAATCCAAGAACATGGTATATCTCTCCATCTATTTATATCATCTTTAATTTCTTTCATCAGTGTCTTATAATTTTCTGCATACAGGTCTTTTGTCTCCTTAGGTAGGTTTATTCCTAGATATTTTATTCTTTTTGTTGCAATGGTAAATGGGAGTGTTTTCTTGATTTCACTTTCAGATTTTTCATCTTTAGTATATAAGAATGCCAGAGATTTCTGTGCATTAATTTTGTATCCTGCCACTTTACCAAATTCATTGATTAGCTCTAGTAGTTTTCTGGTAGCATCTTTAAGGTTCTCTATGTATAGGATCATGTCATCTGCAAACAGTGACAGCTTTACTTCTTCTTTTCCAATTTGGATTCCTTTTATTTCCTTTTCTTCTCTGATTGCTGTGGCTAAAACTTCCAAAACAATGTTGAATAATAGTGGTGAGAGTGGGCAACCTTGTTTTGTTCCTGATCTTAGTGGAAATGCTTTCAGTTTTTCACCATTGAAGATGATGTTTGCTGTGGGCTTGTCATATATGGCCTTTATTATGTTGAGGAAAGTTCCCTCTATGCCTACTTTCTGCAGGGTTTTTATCATAAATGGGTGTTGATTTTTGTCGAAAGCTTTCTCTGCATCTATTGAAATGATCATATGGTTTTTCTCCTTCAATTTGTTAATATGGTTTATCACATTGATTGATTTGCGTGTATTGAAGAATCCTTGCATTCCTGGAATAAACCCCACTTGATCATGGTGTATGATCCTTTTAATGTGCTGTTGGATTCTGTTTGCTAGTATTTTGTTGAGGATTTTTGCATCTATGTTCATCAGTGATATTGGCCTGTAGTTTTCTTTCTTTGTGACATCCTTGTCTGGTTTTGGTATCAAGGTGATGGTGGCCTCGTAGAAGGAGTTAGGGAGTGGTCCTCCCTCTGCTATATTTTGTAAGAGTTTGAGAAGGATAGGTGTTAGCTCTTCTCTAAATGTTTGATAGAATTCGCCTGTGAAGCCATCTGGTCCTGGGCTTTTGTTTGTTGGAAGATTTTTAATCACAGTTTCAATTTCAGTGCTTGTGATTGGTCTGTTCATATTTTCTATTTCTTCCTGATTCAGTCTTGGCAGGTTGTGCATTTCTAAGAATTTGTCCATTTCTTCCAGATTGTCCATTTTATTGGCATGGAGTTGCTTGTAGTAATCTCTCATGATCTCTTTTATTTCTGCAGTGTCAGTTGTTACCTCTCCTTTTTCATTTCTAATTCTATTGATTTGAGTCTTCTCCCTTTTTTTTTGATGAGTCTGGCTAGTGGTTTATCTATTTTGTTTATCTTCTCAAAGAACCAGCTTTTAGTTTTATTGATCTTTGCTATTGTTTCCTTCATTTCTTTTTCATTTATTTCTGATCTGATTTTTATGATTTCTTTCCTTCTGCTAGATTTGGGGTTTTCTGGTTCTTCTTTCTCTAATTACTTGAGGTGCAAGGTTAGGTTGTTTGTTCAAGATGTTTCCTGCTTCTTAAGGTGGGCTTGTATTGCTATAAACTTCCCCCTTAGAACTACTTTTGCTGCATCCCACAGGTTTTGGGTCATTGTGTCTCCATTGTCATTTGTTTCTAGGTATTTTTTTATTTCCTCTTTGATTTCTTCAGTGATCTCTTCATTATTAAGTAGTGTATTGTTTACCCTCCATGTGTTTGTATTTTTTACAGATCTTTTCCTGTAATTGATATCTAGTCTCATGGCATTGTGGTCAGAAAAGATACTTGATACAATTTCAATTTTCTTAAATTTACCAAGGCTTGATTTGTGACGCAAGATATGATCTATCCTGGAGAATGTTCCATGAGCACTTGAGAAAAATGTGTATTCTTTTGTTTTTGGATGGAGTGTCCTATAAATATCGATTAAGTCCATCTTGTTTAATGTATCATTTAAAGCTTGTGTTTCCTTATTTATTTTCATTTTGGATGATCTGCCCATGGGTGAAAGTGGGGTGTTTAAGTCCCCTACAATGGATGTGTTACTGTCAATTTCCCCTTTTATGGCTGTTAGTATTTTCCTTATGTATTGAGGTGCTCCTATGTTGGGTGCATAAATATTTACAATTGTTATATCTTCTTCTTGGATTGATCTCTTGATCATTATGTAGTGTCCCTCTTTGTCTCTTTTAATCGTCCTTATTTTAGAGTCTATTTTGTCTGATATGAGAATTGCTACTCCAGCTTTCTTTTTGTTTCCATTTCCATGGAATATCTTTTTCCATCCCCTTACTTTCAGTCTGTATGTGTCTCTAGGTCTGAAGTGGGTGTCTTGTAGACAGCATATATAAGGGTCTTGTTTTTGTATCCATTCAGCTAATCTGTGTCTTTTGGTGGCAGCATTTAGTCCATTTACATTTAAGGTAATTATCGATATGTATGTTCCTATTCCCATTTTCTAAATTGTTTTGGGTTCGTTATTATAGGTCTTTTCCTTCTCTTGTGTTTCTTTCCTAGAGAAGATCCTTTAGCATTTGTTGTAAAGCTGGTTTGGTGGTGCTGAACTCTCTCAGCTTTTGCTTGTCTGTAAAGGTTTTAATTTCTCCATCAAATCTGAATGAGATCCTTGCTGGGTAGAGTAGTCTTGGCTGCAGGTTTTTCTCCTTCATCACTTTCAGTATGTCTTGCCACTCCCTTCTGGCTTGTAGGGTTTCTGCTCAGAGATCAGCTGTTAACCTTATGCGGATTCCCTTATGTGTTATTTGTTGTTTTTCCCTTGCTGCTTTTAATATGCTTTCTTTGTATTTAATTTTTGACAGTTTGATTAATATGTGTCTTGGCATATTTCTCTTTGTATTTATCCTGTATGGGACTCTCTGTGCTTCCTGGACTTGATTAACTATTTCCTTTCCCATATTAGCGAAGTTTTCAACTATAATCTCTTCAAATATTTTCTCAGTCCCTTTCTTTTTCTCTTCTTCTTCTGGAACCCCTATAATTCGAATGTTGGTGCGTTTAATGTTGTCCCAGCAGTCTCTGAGACTGTCCTCAGTTCCTTTCATTCTTTTTTCTTTATTCTGCTCTGCAGTAGTTATTTCCACTATTTTATCTTCCAGGTCACTTATCCGTTCTTCTGCCTCAGTTATTCTGCTATTGATCCCATCTAGAGTACTTTTCATTTCATTTATTGTGTTGTTCATCATTGTTTGTTTCATCTTTAGTTCTTCTAGGTCCTTGTTAACTGTTTCTTGCATTTTGTCCATTCTGTTTCCAAGATTTTGGATCATCCCTACTATCATTATTCTGAATTCTTTTTCAGGTAGACTGCCTATTTCCTCTTCATTTGTTAGGTCTGGTGCATTTTTATCTTGCTCCTTTATCTGCTGTGTGTTTTTCTGTCTTCTCATTTTGCTTATCTTACTGTGTTTGGGGTCTCCTTTTTGCAGGCTGCAGGTTCGTAGTTCCTCCTGTTTTTGATGTCTGTCTCCAGTGGCTAAGGTTGGTTCAATGGGTTGTGTAGGCTTCCCGGTGGAGGGGACTAGTGCCTGTGTTGTGGTGGATGAGGTTGGATCTTGTCTCTCTAGTGGGCAGGTTCACGTCTGGTGGTGTGTTTGGGGGTGTCTGTGGCCTTATTATGATTTTAGGCAGCCTCTCTGCTAATGGGTGGGGTTGTGTTCCTGTTTTGCTAGTGTTTGGCATAGGTTGTCCAGCACTGTGGCTTGCTGGTCATTGAGTGAACCTGGGTGCTGGTGTTAAGATGGAGGTCTCTGGGAGATTTTCGCCGTTTGATATTATGTGGAGCTGGGAGGTCTCTTGTTGACCAGTGTCCTGAAGTTGGCTCTCCTACTTCAGAGGGAGAGCCCTGACTCCTGGCTGGAGCACCAAGAGCCTTTGATGCACACGGCTCAGAATAAAAGGGAGAAAAAGTAGAGGGAATTAGTAGAAGTATGAGGAAGGAAAGATGGAAAGGAGGGAAGGAAGGATGAAAGAAGGAAAGAAAGAAGCAAAGAAGGAAAGAAGGCAAGAAGGAAAGAAAGGAGGGAGGGAGGGAGGGAGGAAGGAAGGAAGGAGGGAAAGAAGGAAAAAAGACAGAAAGAAAGAAGATACAGTAAAAATAAAATAAAGTATAATAAAGTTATTGAATTAAAAAATTCTTATTTAGAAAAAAAGACAGGGATGGATAGAACCTTAGGACAAATGTTGGAAGCAAAGCTATACAGACAAAATCTTACATAGAATCATACACATACACCCTCACTAAAAGAGGTAAAGGGGGAAAAATCATAAATCTTGCTGTCAGAGACCACCTCCTCAATTTGGGATGATTCGTTGTCTAAAGGAGGGAAGGAAGGAAGGAAAGAAAGAAAGGAAGAAAAACGAAGGTAAAGTATAATAACGTTATTAAAATTAAAATTAATTATTAAGAAAAAAATTTAAAAAAAAACATGGACGGATAGAACCCTAGGACAAATGGTGGAAGCAAGACTATACAGACAAGATTTCACACGGAAGCATACACATACACATTCACAAAAAGAGGAAAAGGGAAAAAAATCATAGATCTTCCTCCTAAAGTCCACTTCCTTAATTTGGGATGATTGGTTGTCTATTCAGGTATTCCACAGATGCAGGGTATATCAAGTTGATTGTGGAGCTTTAATCCACTGCTTCTGAGGCTGCTGGGAGAGATTTCCCTTTCTCTTCTTTGTTCTCACCACTCACAGGGGCTCAGCTTTGGATTTGGCCCTGCCTCTGCGTGTAGGTCGCTGGAGGGCGTCTGTTTTTTGCTCAGACAGGACGGGGTTAAAGGAGCCGCTGATTCGGGGGCTCTGGCGCACTCAGGCCAGGGTGTGGGGGGTGGGGGGGTGGGGAGGGAGGGGCACGGCGTGTGGGGCGGGCCTGCGGCGGCAAAGGCCGGCATGACTTTGCACCAGCCTGAGGCCCGCCGTGCGTTCTCCCGGGGAATTTGTCCCTGGATCCCGGGAACCTGGCAGTGGTGGGCTGCACAGTCTCCACGGAAGAGGGGTGTGGAGAGTGACCTGTGCTCGCACACAGACCCCTTGGTGGCGGCAGCAGCAGCCTTAGCATCTCCCGCCCGTCTCTGTGGTCCGCGCTTTTAGCCGTGGCTCGCGCCCGTCTCTGGGGTTCGCGCTTTTAGCCGCGGCTCACGCCCGTCTCTGGAGTTCCTTTAAGCAGCGTTCTTAAACCCCTCTCCTCACGCACCAGGAAACAAAGAGGGAAGAAAAACTCTCTTGCCTCTTCGGCAGGTGCAGACTTTTCCCCGGACTCCCTCCCGGCTAGCCGTGGTGCACTAACCCCTTCAGTCTATGTTCAAGCCGCCAACCCCAGTCCTTTCCCTGCGCTCCGTCCGAAACCGAAACCCGAGCCTCAGAGCCTCAGCTCGCAGCCCCGCCCGCCCCGGCGGGTGAGCAGACAAGCCTCTCGGGCTGGTGAGTGCAGGTCGGCACCGATCCTCTGTGCGGGAATCTCCCCGCTTTGCCCTCCGAACCCGTTGCTGTGCACTCCTCCATGGCTTCGAAGCTCCCCGCTCCGCCTCCCGCAGTCTCCGCCCACAAAGGGGCTTCCTAGTGTGTGGAAACTTTTCCTCCTTCACAGCTCCCTCCCACTGGTGCAGGTGTCATCCCTATTCTTTTGTCTCTGTTTTTTCTTTTTTTTTTCTTTTGCCCTACCCAGGTATGTGGGGAGTTTCTTGCCTTTTGGGAGGTCTGAGGTCTTCTGCCAGCCTTCAGTAAGTGTTCTGTAGGAGTTGTTCCAAGTGTAGATGTATTTCTGGTGTATCTGTGGGGAGGAAGGTTATCTCCGCTTCTTACTCTTCCGCCATCTTCAAGGACCCCCTCACCACTCTTATTCAACATAGTTTTGGAAGTTTTAGCCACAGCAATCAGAGAAGAATAGGAAATAAAAGGAATCCAAATAGGAAAAGAAGAAGTAAAGATGTCACTGTTTGCGGATGACATGATACTATACATAGAGAATCCGAAAGATGCTACCAGAAAACTACTAGAGCTAATCAATGAATTTGGTAAAGTGGCAGGATACAAAATTAATGCACAGAAATCTCTGGCATTCCTATACACTAATGATGAAAAATCTGAAAGTGAAATCAAGAAAACACTCCCATTTACCACTGCAACAAAAAGAATAAAATATCTAGGAATAAACCTACCTAAGGAGACAAAAGACCTGTATGCAGAAAATTGTAAGACACTGATGAAAGAAAATAAAGATGATACAAATAGATGGAGAGGTATACCATGTTCTTGGATTGGAAGAATCAACCTTGTGAAAATGACTCTACTACCCAAAGCAATCTACAGATTCAATGCAATCCTTATCAAATTACCACTGGCAGTTTTCACAGAGCTAGAACAAAAAATTTCACAATTTATATGGAAACACATAAGACCCCGAATAGCCAAAGCAATCTTGAGAACGAAAAACAGAGCTGAAGGAATGAGGCTCCCTGATTTCAGACTATACTACAAAGATACAGTAATCAACACAGTATGATACTGGCACAGAAACAGAAAGATAGATCACTGGAACAGGATAGAAAGCCCAGAGATAAACCGACGCACATATGGTCACCTTATCTTTGATATAGGTGGCAGGATTGTACAGTGGAGAAAGGACAGCCTCTTCAGTAAGTGGTGCTGGTAAAACTGCACAGGTACATATAAAATTATGAGATTAGATCACTCCCTAACACCATACACAAAAATAAGCTCAAAATGGATTAAAGACCTAAATGTAAGGGCAGAAACTCTCAAACCCTTAGAGGAAATCATAGGCAGAACACTCTATGACATAAATCACAGCAAGATTCTTTTTGACCCACCTCCTAGAGAAATGAAAAGAAAAACAGAAATAAGCAAATGGGACCTAATGAAAGTTCAGAGCTTTTGCACAGCAAAGGAAACCATAAACAAGACCAAAAGAGCACCCTGAGAATGGGAGAAAATATTTGCAAATGAGGCAACAGACAAAGAATTAATTTCCAAAATTTAAAAGTGGCTCATGCACCTCAATAACAAAACAACAAACAACCCAATCCAAATGGGCAGAAGACCTAAATAGACATTTCTCCAAAGAAGATATACAGACTGCCAACAAACACATGAAAGAATGCTCAACATCATTAATCATTAGAGAAATGCAAATCAAAACTACAATGAGATATCATCTCGCACAAGTCAGAATGGCCATCATCAAAAAATCTAGAAACAATAAATGCTAGAGAGGGTGTGGAGAAAAGAGAACACTCTTGCACTGCTGGTGGGAATGTGACTTGGTACAGCCACTATGGAGAACAGTATGGAGGTTCCTTAAAAAACTACAAATAGAACTACCATATGACCCAGCAATCCCACTACTGAGCATATACCCTGAGAAGACCATAATTCAAAAAGATTCATGTACCAAAATGTTCATTGCAGTTCTATTTGTAATAGCCCAGAGATGGAAACAACCTAAGTGCCCATTATAGGATGAATGGATAAAGAAGATGTGGCACATATATACGATGGAATATTACTCAGCCGTAAAAAGAAACAAAATTGAGCTATTTGTCATGCGGTGGATAGACCTAGAGTCTGTCATACAGAGTGATGTAATCAGAAAGAGAAAGACCAATACCGTATGCTAACACATATATATGGTATTTAAGAAAAAATAATGTCATGAAGCACCTAGGGGTGAGACAGGAATGAAAACAAAGACCTACTGGAGAACGGCCTTGAGGATATGGGGAGGGAGAAGGGTGAGCTGTGACAAAGCGAGAGAGAGGCATGGATATATATACACTACAAACGAAAGGTAGATAGCTAGTGAGAAGCAGCCGCATAGCACAGGGATATCAGCTGGGTGCTTTGTGACCACCTGGAGGGGTGGAATAGGGAAGGTAGGAGGGAGGGAGCTGCAAGAGGGAAGAGATATGGGAACATATGTATATTTATAACTGATTCACTTTGTTATAAAGCAGAAATTAACACACCATTGTATAGAAATTATACCCCAATAAAGGTGTTAAAATTAAATAAATGAAAAATCAAAGCAGCAAGGGAAAAACAACAAATATCACACAAGGGAATGCCCATAAGGTTAACAGTTGATCTTTCAGCAGAAACTCTGCAAGCCAGAAGGGACTGGCAGGACATGTTTAAAGTGATGAAGGAGAAAAACCTGCAACCAAGATTTCTCTACCCAGCAAGGATCTCATTCAGATTTGATGGAGAAATTAAAACCTTTACAGACAAGAAAAAGCTGAGAGAGTTCAGCACCACCAAACCAGCTTTACCACAAATGCTAACGGAACTTCTCTAGGCAAGAAACACAAGAGAAGGAAAAGACCTACAATGAAGAACCCAAAACAATTTAGAAAATGGGAATAGGAACATACATATCGATAATTACCTTAAATGTAAATGGACTAAATGCTCCCACCAAAACACATAGATTGAATGAACGGATACAAAAAGAAGACTCATATATATGCTGTCTACAAGAGACCCACTTCAGACCTAGAGACATATACAGACTGAAAATAAGGGGATGGAAAAAGATATTCCATGCAAATGGAAACCAAGAGAAAGCTGGAGTAGCAATTCTCATATCAGAAAAAATAGACGTTAAAATAAAGACGATTAGAAGAGACAAAGAAGGACACTACATAATGATCAAGGGATCGATCCAAGAAGGAGATAAAACAATTGTAAATATTTATGCACCCAACATAGGAGCACCTCAATACATAAGGAAAATACTAACAGCCATAAAAGGGGAAATCGACAGTAACACACTCATTGTAGGGAAATTTAACACCCCACTTTCACCAATGGACAGATCATCCAAAATGAAAATAAATAAGGAAACACAAGCTTTAAATGTTACATTAAACAAGATGGACTTAATTGGTATTTATAGGACACTCCATCCAAAAACAACAGAATACATATTTTTCTCAAGTGCTCATGGAACATTCTCCAGGATAGATCATATCCTGGGTCACAAATCAAGCCTTGGTAAATTTAAGAAAACTGAAATTGTAACAAGTATCTTTTCCAACCACGACGCTATGAAACTAGATATCAATTACAGGAAAAGATCTGTAAAAACTACAAACACATGGAGGCTAAACAATACACTATTTAATAACGAAGTAATCACTGAAGAAATCAAAGAGGAAATGAAAAATTACCTAGAAACAAATGACAATGGAGGCACGACGACCCAAAACCTACGGGATGCAGCAAAAGCATTTCTAAGAGGGAAGCTCATAGCAATACAAGCCCACCTTAAGAAACAGGAAACATCTCGAATAAACAACCTAACCTTGCACCTCAAGCAATTAGAGAAAGAAGAACAAAAAAACCCCAAAGCTAGCAGAAGGAAAGAAATCATAAAAATCAGATCAGAAATAACTGAAAAAGAAACGAAGGAAACGAAGCAAAGATCAATAAAACTAAAAGCTGGTTCTTTGAGAAGATAAAAAAAAAAAACAGATAAACCATTAGCCAGACTCATCAAGAAGAAAAGGGAGAAGACTCAAATCAATAGGATTAGAAATGAAAAAGTAGAAGTAACAACTGACACTGCAGAAATACAAAAGATGATGACAGATTTCTACAAGCAACTCTATGCCAACAAAATGGACAACCTGGAAGAAATGGACAAATTCTTAGAAATGCACAACCTGCCAAAACTGAATCAGGAAGAAATAGAAAATATGAACATAACAACCACAAGCAATGAAATTGAAACTGTGATTAAAAATCTACCAACAAACAAAAGCCAAGGACCAGATGGCTTCACAGGCGAATTCTATCAATCATTTACAGAAGAGCTAACACCTATCCTTCTCAAACTCTTCCAAAATATAGCAGAGGGAGGAACACTCCCAAATTCATTCTACGAGGCCACCATCACCTTGATACCAAAACCAGACAAGGATGTCACAAAGAAAGAAAACTGCAGGCCAATATCACTGATGAACATAGATGCAAAAATCCTCAACAAAATGCTAGCAAACAGAAACCAACAGCACATTAAAAGGATCATGCACCATGATCAAGTGGGGTTTATTCCAGGAATTCAAGGATTCTTCAATACACGCAAATCAATCAATGTGATAAACCATATTAACAAATTGAAGGAAGAAAACCATATGATCATCTCAATAGATGCAGAGAAAGCTTTTGACAAAATTCAACACCACATTTATGATAAAAACCCTGCAGAAAGTAGGCATAGAGGGAACTTTCCTCAACAAAGTAAAGGCCATATATGACAAACCCACAGCCAACATCATCCTCAATGGTGAAAAACTGAAAGCATTTCCACTAAGATCAGGAAAAAGAAAAGGTTGCCCACTCTCACCACTGTTATTCCACATAGTTTTGGAAGCTTTAGCCACAGCAATCAGAGAAGAAAAGGAAATAAAAGGAATCCAAATCGGAAAAGAAGAAGTAAAGCTGTCACTGTTCGCAGATGACATGATACTATACATAGAGAATCCTAAAGATGCTGCCAGAAAACTACTAGAGCTAATCAATGAATTTGGTAAAGTAGCACGATACAAAATTAATGCACAGAAATCTCTGGCATTCCTATACACTAATGATGAAAAATCTGAAAGTGAAATCAGAAAACACTCCCATTTACCACGGCAACAAAAAGAATAAAATATCTAGGAATAAACCTACCTAAGGAGACAAAAGACCTGTATGCAGAAAATTGTAAGACACTGATGAAAGAAAATAAAGATGATACAAATAGATGGAGAGGTATACCATGTTCTTGGATTGGAAGAATCAACCTTGTGAAAATGACTCTACTACCCAAAGCAATCTACAGATTCAATGCAATCCCTATCAAATTACCACTGGCATTTTTCACAGAGCTAGAACAAAAAAATTCACAATTTGTACGGAAACACAAAAGACCCCGAAGAGCCAAAGCAATCTTGAGAATGAAAAACAGATCTGGAGGTATCAGTCTCCCTGACTTCAGACTATACTACAAAGCTACAGTAATGAAGACAGTATGATACTGGCAGAAACAGAAAGATAGATCAATAGAACAGGATAGAAAGCCCAGAGATAAACCGATGTACATATGGTCACCTTATCTTTGATAAAGTTGGCAGGAATGTACACTGGAGAAAGGACAGCCTCTTCAGTAAGTGGTGCTGGTTAAACTGGACAGGTACACATAAAAGTATGGATTAGAACACTCCCTAACACCATACAGATACATAAACTCAAAATGGATTAAAGACCTAAATGTAAGGCCAGAAACTATCAAACTCTTAGAGGAAAACATAGGCAGAACCCTCTATGACATAAATCCCAGCAAGATCCTTTTTGACCCATCTCCTAAAGAAATGGAAATAAAAACAGAAATAAACAAATGGGACCTAATGAAAGTTCAAATCTTTTGCACAGCAAAGGAAACCATTAACAGACCAAAAGGCAAACCTCAGAATGGGAGAAAATATTTGGAAATGAAGCAACTGACAAAGGATTAATATTCAAAATTTACAAGCAGCTCATGCAGCTCAATAACAAAAAAACAAACCCAATCCAAAAATGGGCCGAAGACCTAAATAGACATTTCTCCAAAGAAGATATACAGACTGCCAACAAACACATGAAAGAATGCTCAACATCATTAATCATTAGAGAAATGCAAATCAAAACTACAATGAGATATCATCTCACACAAGTCAGAATGGCCATCATCAAAAAATCTAGAAACAATAAATGCTGGAGAGGGTGTGGAGAAAAGGGAACACTCTTGCACTGCTGTTGGGAATGTGAATTGGTACAGCCACTATGGAGAACAGTATGGAGGTTCCTTAATAAACTACAAATAGAACTACCATATGACCCAGCAATCCCACTACTGGGCATATACCCTGAGAAACCCATAATTCAAAACGATTCATGTACCAATATGTTCATTGCAGCTCTATTTACAATAGCCCGGAGATGGAAACAACCTAAGTGCCCATCATCAGATGAATGGGTAAAGAAGATGTGGCACATATACACGATGGAATATTACTCAGCCATAAAAAGAAACAAAATTGAGCTATTTATAATGAGGTGGATAGACCTAGAGTCTGTCATACAGAGTGATGTAATCAGAAAGGGAAAGACCAATACTGTATGCTAACACATATATATGGAATTAAAAAAAAATGTCATGAAGAACCTAGGGGTAATTCAGGAATAAAGACACAGACCTACTAGAGAACGGACTTGAGGATATGGGGAGGGGGAAGGGTGAGTTGTGACAAAGCTCAAGAGAGGCATGGACATATATACACTACCAAACGTAAGGTAGATAGCTAGTGGGAAGCAGCCGCATAGCACAGGGATATCAGCTTGGTGGTTTGTGACCACCTGGAGGGGTGGGATAGGGAGGGTGGGAGGGAGGGAGCCGCATGAGGGAAGAGATATGGGAACATATGTATATGTATAACTGATTCACTTTGTTATAAAGCAGAAACTAACACACCATTGTAAAGCAATCATACCCCAATAAAGATGTTTAAAAAAAAACAAAATAGGAGGCTTAGGTATTTCAGTTCTCAATTTGCAGATAGTAGTAACAGCAAAAGTAGTCCCCTCAGTAATGTGATATATGCCAATTTTTTATTTTATTCCTTCTCAGTCCCTACATCTGCTTTGAGTAAAGAAAAGTGGGAAATACTGTGCACATGAAACTGAACGTTCAGATGCTTTGTGTGCATGAAGGAACTTACCAAATTCATGTAGAGTAGATGTTTACTTATCATTAGTAATCTTTCTTAAGTGATCCTCCACAGGGTAGAGTAGAAAATATTAGAGAATACAGAGCATTAAATTATTAAAGTTGCAACGGCCACAAGACACAATCTGGTCCTATCTGCTGCCTTTACACAGGTAAGTTATTATTATCTCCACTTTCCAGATATGGCAACTGAGGTCTGGCAAATGGTTCTTAACCCTGTGTAAACATCAAAATTATCTCAAATGATTTATAATGTGAAACTGAACATAATTTTTGTGGATTTAATATGCAATTTATTTTACATTTCAATCAATGGGGTGAAGGGAAAACGATTATTGGACAATTTGTTATTCATTTAAGAATATGTTTAGATCTCCGTTTCACTCCATTGGTTAAAGCAAATACTGGGCACATTAAAGGTCTAAATTTGTAAAAGAGGGAAGTATAAAAGAAATACAGAGTAATATTTATGAATGTGGTTTTAAGGAAAGCTTTCTTAAGACATGAACTACAAAATACAGAAAAGATTGATAAATCTGACTTTGCTAATTACAAGAAAGACAGCATAAGCAAAGTTAATAGACTAGTAAAAGACTAGAGAAATAGCTGCAACACCTATCACCAATAAAGTGTCTTGAAAAAGTATATATATACAGACACACACACACATACTCACTTACATAAAGCAATATGTAAAACAAAAACAACTTAATGGGGATGAGGAAGGGTAGGCTGTGACAAAGCGAGAGAGTGGCATGGACATATATACATTACCAAACGTAAAATATATAGCTAGTGGGAAGCAGCCGCATAGCACAGGGAGATCAGCTCGGTGCTTTGTGACAGCCTGGACGGGTGGGAGAGGGAGGGTATAAGGGAGGGAGACGCAAGAGGGAAGAGATATGGGAACATATGTATATGTATAACTGATTCACTTTGTTATAAAGCAGAAACTAACACAGCATTGTAAAGTAATTATACTGCAATAAAGATGTTAAAAAAAAAAGAATGAAAAGAAAAATGGCCAAAAGGTATGAGCAAAAGAGGAAATACAAAAGGCTAATAAACACATGAAAAGATTCTCATCTTAACTAGAATTTAAGGAAATTTACATTAAAACAATGAGATGACTTTTTTAACATTGAAAGTTTGATAACATCCAGTAGTGACAAGAGTATGTGGAAATAGGTGCTCTTATACCATTATGGTGGAATATAGCCACTTTGGACAGCAATTTGGAAGTATCTCTTAAAATTTTAAATGTGCATAACTTATGACATTTATGACCCTTTACCCCACAGTATATACATTTGAAAAAAATCTTGCCTAAGTACATAAGGACACATATACATTGGAGCATTGTTTTTATTAGCAGAAATATTAAAACAACCTAAAAGAATAATGCATCTTTTTATGTATAGACAAGGAAAGATCTTGAAGACATACAGAATTTTTTGGAAAAAGCTTCAGAACAATAGATAAAATATGAGGCCATTTGTATTTTTAGAAAATTCCTCAAATGTTACTGAGACACAGGCCTACTTTAGAACCACTGCAATGAAGTAGAATCTTTCCAAGGGCAGAGAATACAGTATCCCATCCTTTAAAAATATTTTTATTGTCAAATATACATAACATGAAATTTACCATTTTAACAATTTTGTGTATAATTCAGTGACATTAAACACTATCCACCTCCAAACTTGTTCATCAGTCCAAACTGAAACTATGTACTCATTGCCCATTAAACAGTAACTCTCTATTATTATCTCCCCCTAGTCCCAGGTAACCACTATTCTACTTTCTGTCTCTACGACTGTGAGTCTTTTTTTTTTTTTTTGCAGTACGTGGGCCTCTCACTGTTGTGGCCTCTCCCGTTGCAGAGCACAGGCTCCGGACGCACAGGATCCAGACGCACAGGCTCAGCAGCCATGGCTCACGGGCCCAGCTGCTCCGCGGCATGTGGGATCTTCCCAGACCGGGGCATGAACCCGTGTCCCCTCCATAGGCAGGTGGACTCTCAACCACTGCGCCACCAGGGAAGCCCGACTGTGAATCTTTTAGGTACCTTATATTAGGACAATATTTGCCCTTTTGCCTCTGGCTTATTTTACTTTGCATGATACAGACACACTTTGCATAATATTTCCAAGGTGCATCCATGTTGTAGCATGTATCAGAATTTCATCCCTTTTAAAGTTTGATTAATGTCCCCATTATATGTATGTGTATATATATATATATATATATATATATATATATATACACACTCATACCACAAAAAATGTATATATACATATATATACACACACAACACATTTTGTTTATCCATTCATCTGTCGATGGACATTTGGGTTGTTTTTACCTTTTGGTTATGGTGACTAATGTTGATATGAACATCAGTGTACAAATATCTCTTCAAGTCCCTGCTTTCAGTTATTTTCGATATATACCTAGATTTGAAATTACTGGATTATATGGTAATTCTATGCTTAATTTTTTTGAGGATGTACCATGTCATTTTCCACAGCGGCTGCACCATTTTACATTTCTACTAGCAATGCACAAGGGTTCAAATTTCCCTACATACTCACCAACACTTGCTATTTTCTGGTTTGTTTTGGAGGGGCAGAGGGGGGAGAAATAGTCATCCTAATGGGTGTGAGGTGGTATCTTATTGTGGTTTTGATTTGCATTTCCCTAATGAGTAGTGATGTTGAGCATCTTTTCAAGTGCTATTGGTCATTTATATATCTTCTTTGGGGAAATGTCTATTCAAGTCTTTTGTCCATTTTTTAATTGGTTTGTTTATTTAAATTGAGATGTTTTTGAATTTGTTGTTGCTGAGTTGTAGGAGTTCTTTATATGTTCTGGATATTAATCCCTTATGAGATATATGATTTGCAAATATTTTCCCCTATTCCATGGATTGCCTTTTCACTCTCTAGATAATGCCTTTTGATGCACAAAAGTCTTAAATTTTGATGAAGTACTATTTATCCATTTTTTTATTGCCTATGCAATTGGTGTTATGTCCAAGGAATCATTGCCAAATCCAATGTCATGGAGATTTTCCCCTATGTTTTCTTCGAAGAGTTTGATAGTTTTACCTCATATGTTTATGTCTTTGATCCATTTTGAGTTAATTTTTGTATATGATGTAAGGTAAGGGCCCACACACATTCTTTTCCATGTGGATATCCAGTTTTCTCAGAACCAATTATCGCATTAACTGTCTTTTCCCCATTGACTGGTCTTGGCATCCTTGTCAAAAATCATTTGAATATATATATATATAATATATATATATATATATATATATATATTTCTGGGCTCTCTATTATATTGGTCTACATGTCTGCCTTTATGTAAGTACTACACTGTTTTGATTAATGTAACCTGTGGTGAGCTTTGAAATTAGGAAGTGTGAAGCTTCCAACTTTGTTCTCCTTTGTTGATTGTTTTGTTTTCTATATCTGTGAGTCTATTTATATTGATATACAGAAAAACTAGTGGTTACCAAAGGGGAGAAGGAGAAGGAGAAGGAAAGGGAGAGGGTAAAATTAGGGGTATGAGATTAAGAGATACAAACTACGATGTATAAAATAGATAAGGATAGCACAGGGAATTATAGCCATTGTCTTGTAATAAATTTTAATGAAGCATAATCTGTAAAAATACTGAATAACTATGCTGTACACCTGAAACTAATATAGTATTGTAAATCAACCAATACTTCAATAAAAAAAGATTGTTTTGACTATTTGGGGTCCCATGAAATTGTATATGAAATTTAGGATTTTTCTTTTATTTCTACAAAAAAAATTGTTGGGATTTTGTTAGGGATTGCATTGAATATGTAGATCACTTAGGGTAGTATTGTCATCTTAACAATATTAAGTCTTCCAATCTGTAAACATAGGGTGTCTTTCCATTTATTTATGTCTTTAATTTTTTTCAGCAAAGTTTTATAGTATTCATTATACAAGGGTTTTGCTTATTTCGTTAACTTTATTTTTAAGTATTTTATTCTTTTTTGATACTATCCTAAATAGAATTGTCACCCTAATTTCCTTTTGGGATTGTTTACCATTAGTGTATAGAAATGAAACTTCCTTTCTTTTTTGCGTAATGATTTTATATTCTCTAACTTTGTTGAGTTCATTCATTAGCTCTACCAGGGGTGTGTGTGTGTGTGTGTGTGTGTGTGTGTGTGTGTGTGTGTGTGTGTGTAGAATCTTTAGGGTTTTCTACATATAAGATCATGTCATCTGCAAACAGAGATTTTACTTCTTCCTTTCCACTTTGGATGCCTTTTATTCTTTTCTTGCCTAATAGCTTTGGCTAAAACTTGTAACTCTGTGCTGAATAGAAGTAATGAAAGCAGTATCCTTGTCTTCTTCCTGATCTTAGAGGAAAAGCTTTCAGTCTTTTACCATTGAGTATGATGTTAGCTGTACATTTTTCATATATGGCCTTTATCATGTTGAGAAATTTCCTCCTATTCCTAGTTTGTTGAGTGTTTTTTCATGAGTGGCTGTTGAATTTTGTCACGTGCTTTCTGCATCAGTTGAGATGATCATGTGGGTTTTTCCCCTTCATTCTGTTATTGGGATGTGTTAGATTGATTGATTTTGATATGTTAAAACATCTTTGCCTTCCAGGAATAAATCCCACTTGGCCATGGTGTATAATCCTTTTAAGGTGTATAATCCTTTTAATATGCTGCTGAATTCAGTTTGCTAGTGTTTTTGCATCAATGTTCATGAGAGATATTTGTCTACAGTTTTCTTTCCTTGTGGTACATTTTTCTTGCTTTGGTATCATGGTAAAGCTGGCCTCATAAGAATGAGTTAGGAATTGATTTACCCTCTTCAATTTTGGGGGGAAGTTTGAGATGGATAAGTATTAATTCTTCTTTAAATGTTTCATAGAATTCACCAGTGAAGCCATCTGATCCAGAACTCTTCTTTGTGCTTCTTATCCTTTTAACACTCAACCCTGATTCAGAGTTGTCTGCTTACCTAGGAGGAAGGTCCTAATATCAATCAGGAAACCCTGGTCTCAGTCAGTGATCTCCAAAGTGGGGATGTTTACCCCCTTGGTGCCTAAGGTGATCTACGGAGATGTGGGAAGTTATTATAATTCTAATTTTTAGCTCTTAAATCCCCATTTTTGTGCATGTTCTATAGAGTATGATACACACATATTATCACCTTTAATGAAAGCATTTATTTGTAGAGCTATGACTGTTAGGATGTAGGATTGTGCCTCTTTGTACCCTCTTTTCTTTGACCCTCATATTGCCCTTTCAGATCATATAGAGCAAGACTATCCCAAGTAGGATAAATCTTGTTCTTACAACATTCTGCCATGTTTGAAAGCAGTGCTTACATACTCCCTTAGTGTACAGGGCAAACACTACTCCCAAGCCAATTCCATTTGTTTCTCTGTGTGTGACATAGTTTCTCCTCCTGTTACCATTTATAGTCATCTTCCTCTAGATGTGTTCAATTATTAATTTTTTCTTACAAAATCTAGTATCAAGAACTCCAAAGTATGTTGCTATCAGTACTGAGGATAGTGAAATGGCTAGTGTTGCCTCTCACTATCTGACTTTATTGGCCTACAGATCACACATAATTAATTTCCAAACTACAACTGACCATGACATTTATACTCATTGATTCATTTATTCAGATGTTTTTTGAGCACATTATATTTACTCTTCTAGGTACTGAAAAGACTTGGCCCCTGCTTTCAGTGACTTTAATCTATATGATGTCCCTGAAAAATACAAACAAAACTTGCATATGTAAACTATATCTCAATAAGTTTAGTTTTATAAAAGCTGTGTTACAATATAGACTGTAATAAATAACATTTGAACATTGGGATAATCAGGAAAAGCTTTCTAGAAGAAGTGTCATTTGAATAAGAAATAAGTGGGGCCATGGTGTAATACAAAAGTGAATGTTTTTTATTAATGTCTAGCAGAGGAATATGGACTTAATCCTGAAAGCAATAATGAATAATTGAAAGGTTTTACTCAGGGAAGTGACATGCTCATATGTGTGTATCAGAAATTACTTTGGCTGTTTTTTGAAGAATGGGCTGGAGATAGGTAAAAATATAAGGGAGAGATAATAAAGGCCTAGGCTAAAGTGTTGGCAAGCAGGTTAGAGAGTAGGGGGGCAAGTGGAAATATACTTAGGTGAGGAATAGTAGTTGATTTTATGTGCAGAGTGAGATAGAGATATCTTTGTGCTGGGCTTCTCATGAGAATTTATTGTCAACTTTTCAGGAATTTTGAGAGCTGTTTGTTAACCATTGGCAGCTTGAGATAGTCATGGTAGTCATAGTTGCATCGTGGAAATGAGGAAATACTACAAATCAGGGTTTGTTTGTTTATTAGTATGTTTCCTCAGAGAGATAGTTTTCCAGCCTACACTGTGGTACTGTATGGGGTGGATGGATAGACAGTAGGTCCATTCAAAGAGATGAAGTTTCTAGTAAGAGGAGTAACTGATGTATGTAGAGGAGGGCACTGAATCCAGATTTAGGCATAGTGCTTATGAGGTACATGTAGAACACTCAGGTGGATATTTCCCCTTGGATAGTCAGATCCAGATGTCAGATGAAAGGTAGAGACTGGAGAGAGATATAGTTGAGATGCATATATTTTGGATGTAATGTATATAAGTAGTATTTGCAATGGTAGGGATAGATGTGGTCATCCAAGTGGAGCTTGGAAAAGAGAAGAGGCCTAGGAAAGAGTTCTAGAGAACAATTAAATTAAGGGCCAGGATAAAGAGCCTACAAAAGAGACCAAGAAGTAACAGTAAAAATGTGTTCAAGAAGCCAAAGGAGAATTTCAAGAAGTATGGAATTATAAAATATATAAAATTCTGCAGAGATACAATAGGAACAGAAAAATGTTGATTGCATTCACCACCTATGAGGTCATTGGTCACATTGTAGAGACAAGTGAAGTGGTGGGAATCAAAGCTGAATTCCAGGGGTATGAATAAGAAATGAGAGGTAAGACAGTAGCAAAAAAGAAGTATAAAATACTCCTAATGTTTATTAAGCTAATGTTTATTAAGCAGCTACTTTGAACTTCTAAACACTTTACATATACTAACTCAATTAATCCATATCACAACTCTGTGAAGTAGGTATTTTTACTATCCCCATTTTATAGGCAATAATAGTCACTAACATTTCATATCATGCTTTATGCATGTCAGACACAATTCTAATTGCTTCAAAATATATTTCCTCACTGAATTCTTTCAATAACCTAGAAAGTTAAGTACTACTATTAGCCTCATTTTAGCAATGAGACAGTGGAGGCACAGAAAGGATAGGAAGCATGCTTAAGATAACAAAGTTGGGAAGTGGCAGAGCTGGCTTAAACCCAATCAGGCTGGATTTAGAGCCCATGCTATTAATCAGTAGTTAACCATGATTTTCTCAAGAAGCTCCAACAAGGAGAAAAGATGAAAAAAGAAAAGGGGGCATGAGTACAAAATAAGGAAGAGATTGAAAGTGCACGAGAGTAGTAAATTAATAAAGAAAATCCCTGAGGAGACAGGAAGAAGTAAATTCAAAGAGCAGGTTGGGAGTGGTGTAGGGTGTGCTTTACCCCAGAGGAAGGCAAGGTCATCCACACTGTCAGAGGGAAGGTGGGCAGGATGAGTAAAGATACAGATAGGTTTGGTTGTTGCCAAGGAGGAAGAGGAGGAAACTGAGATTGTTCCAATCTGGCAACCTATATTTTTTAGAAAAACAGTTTGAGTAATGTTCTCTGATGAATGATTGGAAATAGCTTCTGGGCTTCCCTGGTGGCGCAGTGGTTGAGAGTCCGCCTGCCGATGCAGGGGACGCGGGTTTGTGCCCCGGTCCGGGAAGATCCCACATGCCGCGGAGCGGCTGGGCCCGTGAGCCATGGCTGTTGAGCCTGTGCGTCCGAAAGAAATAGCTTCTGAGTAAAATAGGAGAAGGAGCAGGATAGAGACATGTAAAAGGGTTGCTAGTGGTATGGAAGACATCGATTCACTTGACTGCGCAATTGGTGCTCTGCTTTGCAGTCTAGGTTCTATAGGACAGGGGCCCAGCATTAACCTACAAACATTATTCTGGGTTTTCCTTTCATCTCCTTAAGAAATCCAGATTTTGGCAGAGAGGCAGTATTGAACAGAGGAAAGAGCTTCTACAAGCTTAGGAGTCAGACACGTCTAGATTCAAATCCTTGCTCTTTACAACATGCCCAAAACCTTCTCAACAGCTCCTTGAAGGCAGCAAGTTTCTCATGGCAGTAAGCTCTTTCCCCACCCCACTATACTTATGAAGCATCAAGGAGTGAGGAAAATGACAGAAATTTGAAAGACTGAGCCTTTCTCAATAGAGACTGAATTCTCCCAAAGAGATTACTTAAACCAGCAGGTGTCTGATATAGCACTTATTAAAAGTTTTAAAGCTTAAGGTCTCCCTCCCCTGTCTCCCTGTCATTTCCAAGAGTTGGGAATGGTGGGAGTTATGATGAATTTTTGTAAATAATAGAAAATAAAGATGTGGAAGATGTGATGTTTTCTTTGGAGAAAAAAAAAGAACCACTCTGGCTGTACCACTTCCTAGCTTGATTTCTTTAGGCAAATAAACTCTCTAAGGTTTACTTTCTTTACCTATAAATTTTAGAAAATAATATTTATGTCATAGAATTGTTGTGGGGATAAAATAAGGCTATATATGTGTAGATGGATAGATAGATGATAGATAGAGAGAGATAGGACCTGACAGATAGTAGGTAATTATTTTTTTATATTTTTTAAATTGAAGTATAGTTGATGTACAATATTATATGTTAGAGGTGTACAATATAGTGATTCACAATTTTAAACGTTATACTCTATTTATAGTTACTTAAAATATTGGCTATATTCCCCATGTTGTATAATATATTCTTGTAATTTACTTGATACCTAACAGTTTGTACCTCTTAATCCTCTTCCCCATATAGCCCCTCCCCCTCTCCTCTCCCTACTGATAACCACTAGTTTGTTCTCTATATCTGTGAGTCTGCTTCTTTTTTGTTATATTCACTAGTTTGTTGTGTTTTTTATATTCCACATATAAGTGATATCATACAGTATTTGTCTTTCTCTGACTTATTTCACTTAGCATAATATCCTCCAAGTCCATCCATATTGCTGTAAATGGCAACATTTCATTCTTTTTTATGGTGGAGTAATATTCCTTTGCATATATATATACTATATCTTCTTAACTCATTCATCTGTTGATGGACACAAGTTGCTTCCATATCTTAGCTATTGTAAGTAATGCTGCTATGAACCCTGGGGTGCATGTATCTTTTTGAATTAGTGTTTTTGTTTTGTTTTCTTTTCAAATATATACCCAGGAGTGGAATTGCTAGGTCATATCGTAGTTCTATTTTTATTTTTTTGAGAAACCTCTATATTGTTTTCCACAGTGGATGCACCAATGTATATTCCCAGCAACAGTGTGCGAGGGTTCCCTTTTCTCCACATCCTCACCAACATTTATTATTTGTGTTCCTTTTGATGATAGACTTGTGGTTTTGATTTGCATTTCCCTGATGATTAGTGATATTGAGCATCTTTTCATGGTCTTGTTGGCCATATGCATTTCCTCCTTGGAAAAATGTCTATTCAGTTCTTTTGCCCATTTTTTAAATTGGGTTGTTTGGTTTTTTGATGCTGGGTTGTATGATCTGTTTATATATTTTGGATATTAACCCCTTATCGGTCATATCATTTTCAAATATTTTCTCCCATTGAGTAGGTTTTCTTTTGTTTTGTCAGTGATTTCCTTTATAGTAGATAATTATTAAATGGTTCAAAATTACAAGTTTTTTCTCTCCCAGCCTTCTCATAATGGTTCTTGTACTTAGAATGTAGGGATAGCCTCACAAATCTTATTAGCATTATAGAGGCAGCTGCCATGCTACCATCTCTATAAAATTATCTTGTCCTCCTGGAATATATTACCTCTCTCTTACTAATGATTCCCCCAGATATTCAGATCAAATTAAACAGTCTTCAGAACTTTATATTATCTAACTGTACATTGTTTGGCAGGTGAATACCAAAATTGGCAGTGGTTTCATCTATAGAAAAACATGACTGGGACAATTGCTTTTCCAAGGGACTTTTCAACAGGATACAGTCATAGGAGTAATATTCTCATTGAAGTCATTTATGATGACAATATAATCATGCTAAAATACAGTTTATGGGATAAGCCGAGTGGGAATAACATATATTACTTTAGCCATGGAGCCAATGTGTTGCCTACTTAATAAGCAGAAGTATCTAGGACTGTGAGAAATGTGGGAGGCAGTATACAGAACTTAAAAACTTCAATGCTTTCCAAGGATAAACTAGTAATATAAATATGTGAAGTAGTCATGAATAAAATAATAGGGAATAGTGGGTTCTGTGGCAAAGTGGAAAGCCATACCTCGCCTAAAGACATTTAAATTTTTAAACAGTTTAAAACATTGTTCCAGCATAACATAATGGGTCTTGTGGACTGGATTCAGCCAAAGTGCCAACATTTTAAATTCTGGGAGGGTAAAAGAGCTCCATGGGCTCTGGAGCTGAAAGGACCTCGTCAAATCTCAGCTCTATCACTTACAAGCTGTGTCACTTTAGTCACTTAACCTTTCCATTCTTTGGCATTCTCATCTATAAAATGAGAATAATTATGTCTCACAGGGTTGTTGTGAGGATTAGACTTAGAACCTGGCACACCATAAACCCTGAATAAATCTTAACTACAATTATCAATGTGTTTCTCAACCAAATATATGGGAAAAAAGATTTTAGACCTAGTTATTTCTGCAAGCCCCTGGCCAGTGGGTGGATGAGACATGAAATTAGCTTTCCATCCCTCCACGAGGAGTGTGTCTGGGGAAAGATAGGTCACTTGGGACCTGTAACATCTCTTCCTCCCTCCCTCTTGCAGGGGATAGCCAGGTTACTTTGATGACTTTTTCTCAGATTGTTGATTCCTGCTTCCCACTCTAGAATCCTACCAAAGCTAGAGCCTGGACCATGAGTAACAGCCCAATTAGCTGTGGGCCTGACTCTGCCCCACTTCCAGTAAACCTAAACTATAATTTTGACACTCATCTAACTCCAAGAACTGTTTAGAAGTTATTTCCCATCCATTCAGACCTTCGGACATTGATGATTGCTGGAGTCATTGTATTCTCATTGGACTTGGTGATTTGGAGTTCTGGCCTCTTCCTGTTGGTGGCCAGCCCTACTCTTCTAGTCTCTGTCTCTCCCCAGCCCTCTCAGCAGTAGGCTTCAGTTCACTTCCTCTCCCAGCATGTCTCCCAGGGACTTCCAGCAGGCCTACAGCTAGGTTATGGCAATTCTAATGTTACAATTCTACTATAACAAGTAGAATATGACGATTATTTAACATTTCTATAAATCACTATTATTTTTATCTCATAAAGAAAAGTTGATAACATAATACTGTTTGCAACATATATCATTCTTGAAATAAATTTTTTACTCAGCCACCTTGGAGTGAAATTTCATAAGCTGACTGCACAATACCTCTACTCAAAACAAAAAGTTAAAAAATTTAACTGTCCTGGGGCTTCCTGGTGGCGCAGTGGTTGAGAGTCCGCCTGCCGATGCAGGGGACACGGGTTCGTGCCCCGGTCCGGGAAGATCCCACATGCCATGGAGCGGCTGGGCCTGTGAGCCATGGCCACTGAGCCTGCGTGTCTGGAGCCTGTGCTCCGCAACAGGAGAGGCCACAAAAAAAATTTAACTGTCCTGATCTCCTTCTTTTAAACACTTTTCAATAACTTGATATAGTTTTCATTTATAATTCATTCACTGAACAAAAATTCAGTGAATACTTACTATGTGTTATGGTTATGCTAGGTGCTAATAATAAGAAAATAATTTAACAGCATTTGCATAATAGTATTGTAGCATTCAGATGTTAATTGGTGCTCAAAGAACAAAGAGTTTTGTCCTCAAATAAGCTTGCCGCTTGAAGCTGCTCAATATAAGTTAGTACATGAAAGGCTTTGAGAAGTCAAAAAGTAAAAAACAAAAACTGTTTAATTTTAAAAGAAGAAAACATTTTCCTTTACACTGTATTAACATCCTCTCCCAAAGCCCTTATTCCTTCAAATAGTTTTTCCTTAACTATTGAGAAAGCACTAGAAGCAAACTTAGTAGCAAATTTTCTGGCTAATTATTGTGAGAATGAGTAGCTTAGTGCCAACTGTGTTCAGATTAAGACTGTTGTATGAGAACTTCTGATCTACAGCATCTTAACATTGGGCTGAGCAGTGAAGGGAACACAATTTCAATTAAAATAATAATTTAGGTGTCAATTTTTATGTAGAAAGCAATTGAGTTTTGTGTTAAATTTTGGTTCTTTTGTGTGAAGTAGAAGAAAAATGCTTCAAATATGAATTTAAACAAATAATATTTGAAAATAAATGAAAGATAAATTGAAAACCAAGTACATGTGTATTTAACACACACGCGCGCACACACACACACACACACACACACACACGTATCAAGGACTGAGTCTAATGACCTTACCTATTAAGCTCATGAGCCATAGAGGTATTGCTGTGGCCCCTCATTACTATTTGCTGTTCTTTAATCTGTTTAGCTACCTGCCAAGAGAAAAACTAACATTTCACTGTTTACTATCTACCAGGTTCTGTGTGAAGTGCTTCCCACACACTAACAAGTAAAATGCAAGAAGCTTGCAGTAGGCACCAGTCATATCATAATATCATTCCCTGAGGCTACAATGCTGCACAACCACGTTACCCATACTTTAAGCCAGTGTTTCTCAATCTTTTTTTAATTGTCACCTCCTTAAAGAGAAATTAAATACTAAGGAATAAGACTTTGTCAGGTAGGGTTGAACTTTGGAGGGTACCAGACCATTGTAAAATCTATGAATTTTTCACTTTCCAGGAACCAGTTAACCCCTTGCAGGTGACATTACCTCATTAAGAATGTATGAATTCTCTCACTTCATCCCAGCTTACTCTTCCCCGTCCCCGTGTCCTTAAGTCCATTCTCTACGCCTGTGTCTTTATTCCTGTCTTGCCCCTACGTTCTTCAGAACCTTTGTTTTTTAGATTTTATATATGTGTGTGTGTGTGTGTGTGTGTGTGTGTGTGTGTGTGTGTGTTAGCATATGGTATTTGTTTTTCTCTTTCTGACTTACTTCACTCTGTATGAGACTCTAGGTCTATCCACCTCACTACAAATAACTCAAGGGCTTGCTGTTTTGTTTGGCTTGGTGATCACCTTGATAGTTTCTTTTTCCCCATAGTCTTCACTGACGGTGTCAAGGGTCTGTTTTTGACTCTGGTAAAGGTGAGAGACCTACTTTCCATCCTCTGCTGAGTGAATACACAAAGACAAAAGCCCAAATCAATTTCCATCAGTTTGAATTTTTGCTCCTAGTGAAAGAATCCAAATCATAAAGAGGTGAGGTGGAGATGGGGTAAAAAGTCAAGCATTGTACTACTGTAAGCTTTACATCTATTAATTCACTTAATGCTCAGATTAGCCCTATGAGGTATATACTCTTAATTATCCTTGTTTTAGATGTTAGGAAACAGAGGGACAGAAAGGTCAACTAGCTTGCCTGAAGTCATACAGCTAATGATGTGTGGAGATGCTGGGATTCCAACTCAGGCACTCTGGCTCCAAAATCTGAGCATTTAATTACTAGCTTTATTATGTCTCAGCCACCCAGTGAACTAACTCTTTACCTTATTAACTCCTAATAAAGCTCTATCCATGAATGTGGGACCAGAAACTCTCACCAAACTACATAAACTACATACAAGATTTTTATTGCCCCTACTGGCATTACTTTAAAACCTCATTATGGAGAAAAAAGGCTTCTGCTTCCTTCTTAACTTTGAGTTACACTGCAAGGTTTTATAAAATTTGTTATGTTTCTCTACCTCCTTCCAGGGTATCAGGCCTATGAGACAGATTCTTACTATGAAGAGTTATTCCCAGAGGGCTGGGTACTGCCTCCTTCTTGTTTGCCTGAGCTGGCTTGTATACTGGTCTCTATCTGTTTCCACGCTTCTGCAACTATCTTCACCCCAAACCCTTAAAAGGGATTTTTTTCAATTTTCCTTTCCACAGTTGAACCCAAGCCAGGATGTGGATGAGCTCACTGTACTTTCTCCAGGCTCAGTTTGCAGTTTTTGGCCCATCTCCAGGGCCTTAAATTTTGCCATATTTCCCCAAACATTCTCATTCCTGCTCTGTTATCTCCCATTATGTTCCCTGAATTTAGTTTCTATAGTGGATATCCAGTTTTTTTTTTGGCCCAGCACCCATCCCGACTTTAATTGGTTAATAACTTCTTGATTTTATTCTTGGTAATTGCCCCTCCTTCCAGTTTCCTTTTTGACCCAAATATCTGACTCCCAGCTAAAGGGGTATATGCATGACTCAGGCCAAGCCAATTTGTTCCTGTGGCCACAGTGGTTTACATAGAAATGGATATGTGACCCAATCCAGGCAATGAGAGCCAGTCCTAGGACTGTTGTGGGAAATACTGTGAAAGAGTTCCGTGGAACTCACAGTTTAGTTTCTTCCTTTCTCTTCTTCTCTGTCTTACTGCTCTTTGATCCCCAGTACATACCACCTATTAGATGTTCAAAAGAGATAATACTTTTCATAAATAAATGCTTTCTCTAATGCTTTAGTAAGGTTTTTTTGGCTTTGCTACACAGTGGTGACTCTTATTCTAGGGGATTTTTAAAGTACCAGACCATTTCCAAGTCCACTTTGAGTTTTTAACATACTCTTCTCCTTTCTCTCCTTAGCCAATTCAGAGTCAACTCTATGGAGTAGTGGAGTAGATCGTAACCAAATCAGTCACATTACATGGGTAAGGTGTAGTTTACAGGACTGTTTTTTTGAGATTACACCCTTCCTAAGCCATCACATCCTGGGTGTTTGTGAGGATCCAATATAAGCCACACCATGATCTTGGGTTCTCTCATGACTCCCTAGTGCCAGGCAAGAAGTGGAACAAGTGCATAGTACTCAAATTTTCCAAATGACTTTTTAAATTAATTTTTACTGGAGTATAATTGCTTTACAATGTTGTGTTAGTTTCAGTTGTGCAGCAAAGTAAATCATATATATATATATATATATCTCCAATCTTTTTTAGATTCCCTTCCCATTTAGGTCACCACAGAGCATTGAGTAGTGTTCCCTGTGCTATACAGTAGGTTCTCATTAGTTATCCATTTTATATATAGTAGTGTATATATGTCAATCCCAATCTCCCAATTCATCCCAACTCCCCTTCCCTCCTTAGTAACCATAAATTGTTCTCTACATCTGTGTCTCTATTTCTTCTTTGCAAGTAAGTTCATCTGTATCATTTTTCTAGATTCCACATATAAGTGATATTATACAATATTTGTCTTTCTCTTTCTGACTTAGTTCACCATGTATGACAATATCTAGGTCCAACCATGTCACTGCAAATGGCTTTATTTCATTCCTTTTTTTGGCTAATATTCCATTGCATAAATGTACCACATCTTCTTTATCCTTTACTCTGTCAATGGGCATTTAGGTTGCTTCCATGTCCTGACTACTGTAAATAGTGCTGCAATGAACATCAGGGTGCATGTATATTTTTGAATTATGGTTTTCGCTGGATATATGCTCAGGAGTGGGATTGCTGGGTCATATAATTCTATTTTTAGTTTTTCAAGGAACCTCAATATTGTTCTCCATAGTGACTGTACCAATTTACATTCCCATCAACAGTGTAGAAGGGTTCCCTTTCCTCCACACCCTCTGCAGCATTTATTGTGTGTACATTTTTTAATGATGATCATTCTGACGGTGTGAGGTGATACCTCATTGTAGTTTTGATTTGCATTTCTCTAATAATCAGTGATGTTGGGCATATTTTAGTGTCTTTTTTGGCCATCTGTATGCCTTCTTGGAGAAATGTCTATTTAGATATTTCCACCCATTTTTTAAATTGGATTGTTTGCTTTTTTGATATTGAGCTACATAAGCTGTTTGTATATTTTGGAGATTAACCCCTTGTCAGTTGCTTCATTTGCAAATATTTTCTCCCATTCTGACGGTTGTCTTTTTGTTTTGTTTATGGTTTCCTTTGCTATGCAAATACTTTTAAGTTTAATTAGGTCCCATTTGTACATTAGACCAAATAGACTTAATTGAAATTTTATAGGGCATTCCATCAGAAAGAAGCAGAATACAGAACATTCTTCATGATAGATCACATCTTCGGTCACAAATCAATCCTCGATAAATTTAAGAAAACTGAAATCATATCAAGCATCTTTTTTGACCACAATGCTATGAGATTAGAAATCAATTTCAGGAGAAAAAAACTGTAAATGTAAACACATGAAGGCTAAATAATATGCTACTAAACAACCAATGGGCTACTGAAAAAATTAAAGAAGAAATCAAAAAAATACCTAGAGACAAATGACAATGAAAACACATTGATCCAAAACTTACGGGATGCAGCAGAAGCAGTTCTAAGAGGGAAGTTTATAGTAATACAACCTTACCCGAAGAAACAAAAACTGCAAATAAACAACCTAACCCTACACATAAAGCAACTAGAGAAAGAAGAACAAATAAAACACAACTTAGAAGAAGGAAAGAAATCATAAAGATCATAGCAGGAATAAATGAAATAGAGACTAATAAAACAATAAAAAAGATCAATGAAACTAAAAGCTGGTTCTTTGAGAAGATAAACAAAATTGATAAACCTTTATCCAGCTGCATCAAGAAAAAAAGGGAGAGGACTCAAATCAATAAAATTAGAAATGAAAAAGGAGAAGTTACAATGGACACCAAAGAAACACAAAGTATCATAAGAGACTATTACAAGCAACTGTATACCAATAAAGTGGACAACCTAGAAGAAATGGACACATTTCTAGAAAGGTACAACCTTCCAAGACTGAACCAGGAAGAAATAACAAATATGAACAGACCAACCACAAGTACTGAAATTGAAACTGGGATTAAAAAACTCCCAACAAAGCCAAAGTCCAGGACCTGATGGCTTCACAGGTGAATTCTGTCAAACATTTAGAGAAGAGTTAACACCTATCCTTTGAAACTCTTCCAAAAGATTGCAGAGGAAGGAACACGTCCAAACTCATCGTATGAGGACACCATCACCCTGATACCAAAACGAGACAAAGATATCACAATGAAAGAAAATTACAGGCCAACATCACTAATGAACAAAGATGCGAAAATCCTCAACAAAATACTAGCAAACCAAATCCAACAACACATTAAAATGATCACACAACATGATCAAGTGGGATTTATCCCAGGTATGCAAGGATTCTTCAATATATGCAAATCAATCATTGTGATACACCACATTAACAAATTGAAGAATGAAAACCATATGATCATCTCAATAGATGCAGAAAAAGCTTTTGACAAAATTCAACACCCATTTAAGATAAAAACTCTCCAGAAAGTGGGCATAGAGGGAACCTACCTCAACATAATAAAGGCCATGTATGACAAACCTATAGCTAACATCATTCTCAGTGGTTAAAAGCTAAAAGCATTTCTTCTAAGATCAGGAACAAGACAAGGATGTCCACTCTCGCCACTCTTATTGAACATAGTTTTGGAAGTCCTAGCCATGGCTATCAGAGAAGAAAATGAAATAAAAGTAATCCAAATTGGAGAAAAAGAAGTAAAATTGTCACTGTTTGCAGATGACATGGTACTCCACATAGAAAATCCTAAAGATGTCACCAGAAAACTACTAGAGGTAATCAATGAATTTGATGAATTTTCAGTATAAAAAATTAATGCACAAAAATCTCTTGCATTCCTATACACTAACAATGAAAGATCAGAAGAAGAAATTAAGGAAATAATCTCATTTACCATCATGACAAAAAAGAATAAAATACCTGGGAATAAACCTACCTAAGGAGACAAAAGACCTGTATGCAGAAATCTATAAAACACTGATGAAAGAAATCAAAGATGACACAAACAGATGGAGAAGTATATCATGTTCTTGCATTGGAAGAATCAGTATTGTGAAAATGACTATACTACCCAAAGCAATGTATAGATTCAATGCAATCCCTATCAAAGTACCAATGGCATTTTTCACAGAATTAGAACAAAAAATCTTACAGTTCATATGGAGACACAAAAGACCCCAAATAACCAATGCAATCTTGAGAAAGAAAAACGGAGCTGGAGGAATCAGACTCCCTGACTTCAGACTGTACTACAAAGCTACAGTAATCAAAACACCATGGTACTGGCACAAAAACAGAAATATAGATCAATGGAACAGGATAGAAAGTCCAGAGATAAGCCCACGCACCTATGGCCACCTAATATGACAAAGGAGGCAAGAATATACAATGCAGAAAAGACAGTCTCTTCAATAAACCGTGGTGGGAAAACTGGACAGCTACATGTGAAAGAATGAAATTAGAACACTCCCTAACACCATACACAAAAATAAACTCAAAATGGATTAAATAACTACATGTAAGGTTGGATAATATAAAACTCTTAGAGGAAAACATAGGCAGAACACTCTTTGACATAAATTGCAGCAAGATCTTTTTTGATCCACCACCTAGAGTAATGAATTTTTGGACTGAAGGTATCAAAAGTTGAAACACGTGCTTTCAACACCCTCTTTCAACACTTTCAATGAACTAGTTCTTGTAATTATTCATTTCATTCTTTTGTTTTAGCCCCATCACTTTAGGGATCAGACACAGGTCCCTTGGTGCTGGGTCAGAAGAAAATATTGGTAAAGCCATTTTATGTATCTTTCCTCTTTAAGGCTGATACTTGAACTAAATATGTTCGTGTAGATTCTCTCTCCCTTGGAGTGAGTTCTTTTTTTCCCCTGCTTTTTATTCTTCCATTTTTATTGAGATATAATTGACATACAACACTGTATAAGTTTAAGGTGTACAACATAAAGATTTGACTTACATACATCATGAAATGATCATCACAGTAAGTTTAGTGAACATCTATCATCTCACATAGAGGAGCGAGTTCTTCACTAGATAGAGCTTCATATATATATATATATATATATATATATATATATATATATATAGTTCCTGGAGGAGCCACCTCTTCCAGTCATGGATACATCCTGGGTTCACACAATTTTAATTCAGACTTGGATCCCTGAAATACTAATATACAAACTAAGAGATTTGGATTATAAAATACCAAAAACTAAGCATCCAGTATCTCCAAACTATACACTGAAAAGCAGACATTGATAAAGAAAGAAAGCATTACAGCATAAATAGCAATGATAAAATTCAAAGCTGGGACCATACTAGCCTCATTGATGCAGAAAATCATCATCATCGTTAGTATCATTATCCTTATCATAATTACTAATATTTGTTAACTACATAGTATGCCAGCCACTATTCTAAGTACTTTATATAATCTTTCTTCTGAGAATCAAACTGGTAACTTGTGAAAGCCCTTCCTTAGGTAAGCAATTCCCCTGTCTAGTCAATTCCTGGCTTCATCTGTCCTTCAGAAAAGACTCATCCAGGAAATTTGAAAAGCTTGTTTTCCTAACCAGCTCACATTTTGCTTACTTACTACATACCATCAGTTTAATTTTCCAAAAAAATTCAGTGTGTATCCTTTCATATCTTTCTCTAACTGTATATAAACCCACCCCCCACATATATATGTGTATGTGTGTATATATATATATGCCCACATGAAAAAAATGGCAGACTTCTTTTCTGTGACTCACATTTTACTTGAGAAATTTAAGCTTCCTAAGAGTTCTATCTTAAATTCCAAATCAAATAAATATGATAATTTTGGGGTAGGGGTAACAATTAATGTCCTTTCTCATTTTAATGTTGATTTCCATTGATAAAGTGGATATAGAACGGGAAAATGAGAGATGCAAATCAGCTCTTGGACAAAGGCTCAAATCTTGGCCCATAGCACATAGATGTCCATTTCAGGAGGATTCAAATAACCTTATTTGGAGATTCCTAGGACTGTTAAAGGAGAAAGGGAGATTTTTTAGTTGGAAAGATAATATGCATGGGGTTCTACAAGGAGTCATTATCTGCTCTGACAACCTGATGTCACTTTAATCTTCCTACAATGTTGCTTTGAAGATACAAATTTCTTTTCATAAACTTTCAATGGCTCATCATTATCTATAAAACAAACTCCTGGGCCTGATTTTCAGCATCTTTCAGAAATTATCTTCCATCTTCCTTTTTCCTTTCCTTAGTTCCTTTATTGAGCAAATATGCACTGTCTACAGTGTGCCAACTATTCTAGCAATGCTAGAGACACATAAATGAACAAAAAATGTGAATCCTGCCACATGGAAGTTATATCCCAATAAGATATGCATACATACAATACATATAATGCATACATACATACACACCAAGTAAATAAGTGTATGATGATAAAGTTGTTTAGCGATAAGTGCTATGAAAACCAAATAAACCAGAATAAAATGATAAAGCATGAAAGTGCTACTATTTTATATAGGGTGGTCAGGGAAGGCCTCTCTGACAACGAGATGTATGACGAGATGGCCTGAATGAGGGAGTGAGCCATACAGTTATTTGTGGGAAAAGCAGTCCAAGCAGAGGAATGGCAAACTCAAAGTTTCCTGACGTGTTCAGGGAACAACAAGCAGACTCACGGGGCTGGCGTGAAGTGAGTGGGGGATAGAATTGTAGGAGATGAAGTTACAGAGGTATTCAGGGACAAGACCTTGAAGAGTTTTGAAGGCTATTGTAAAAATTTTGGTATTTACTATGAGAAAAATAGGAAGATAATAAAGAATTTTGAGCAAAGGATTGGCTTGATCACTTTTTTTTGCCTTGTGGCTCTATTTGTAGAAGGGCAAGGGCAAAAGCTACAGTGGAGAGTTGATGGTAACTAGAACTAGAATTTCCATAGATTTCACTTGAAAAAGTTCCATTGCTTTTAAATATTTTGACAACTACTGGTTTAGAACACTACAGTATACCAATAATTTTAATATTTACAATTAGTCCTTTATCTGATTTTGTCTTATATTCCAATTAAGCTCCTGAAAGGCAGAGGACAATGTTTTTTTCTCTTTTATGTGACATGCTGACTTAATTACAGATTCCCAAACCTGTCATACTCCTTTATGACTCTTTGTAAAGGTTCACAAACTCAAAATCCTACAGTGATAAAGTGAGCAACATATATGAGGAAAGCAGGCCAAGTATAAGCAAGTGGAAAAGACGGAGACAATGATAGACCAAAGTACTGAAATTTTACTCTAAAGATGGTAACCACTATTTCCCTCCAACCAGTTGTTGTCATGTGGAATTACTTGTCTAGTGTCTCCAGATCTTCTAGTTATTGAAGAGAAGTCAGAAATCCAATTTTTATGTTAGGTCTCCTGATTTATTTTATGTTGGCAACTAATTCATTTTTTAAAGTGGTGAAGGCCAAGTAAAACACATTTACAGTCTGAATTCTGTCCAAGGGAAATCCACTCATAAGCTCTGCTGCTTTCCTTTATTTATACTATTCTCTCTGCCTTAAATGTTCTGCCCTACTGACCATAACACCCTCCCCAGCTAATCCATCCATCCAGTAACTCATCATCCTTTCAGACTTAGTTCAAGTGTCACCTCCTCTTGGAAGTGTTCTAATAATACTTTTACTCCAAGCCCCTTCCCTTTGAAAGGTTTAGAGTCAAGAAAAAAATAGGGCAAATACAATAGATGATTTCAATACACAAAAGTAAGCACATCTGTTTACTTTGAAGGTGTGATCAGGGAAACCTTCATAGAGCAGGGTGACACCTGAGCTGAGCCATGAAGGAAAAGCAGGAGGTAAAGCCAGATGAAGACTGAGGGAAAGGGAGTTTCAGGAAAAGGTGAGTTATAAGGCATGGAAGATCATGCTGTGTTTATGAAAGTGCAAGCTATCCAGTGTTGCTGGAGTATAAACTGGGAAGCAATAAATGCAAATAAATAAAGCAAGAGAAGTATGAAGGGGCATAATATGCCATGAGAAAAAGCTTGAACTTTATCTACCAGGTAATGGGAAGACATTGCAGAATTTTTAAAAAATAAGTAGCAGAATGAAAAAAAAAAGTATTTCGGAGGGCTATACTTGGAGAGGAAAATCAAGCCTGGAAGCTGGGTTACAAGTTAGGAGGCTAATGTAGTAGGGCAGGTGAAGGATTATGAAGGTCTCAAGCAAGATAGCAACAGTAGGAAGAGAGAAATATTAGGAAATCCAAATGGGATGGTTTAGTGATTGCATGTGGGAATAGGAGAAACAAAATAGAAATGCCTTCATGTTTTTTTCTTTTTTGGCATTCCTAAATCGATGGTTAACCTGCTAACTGAGAGAGGGAAAGCAGGAGTAGGAGTTGGAAGTTTCAGTTCTGGACATGTTGAATTTAAGCTGTGGTATGTCCAGGCAGAAATGTCCAACAGAAGTTTGATATCTTAGTCTGGATCTCATAGGAGAAATGAGGGCTGGACATATAAATTTGTGAATCATCATCAAATACATAAGCACATATAGTTGTGCAGGTTGTGTACTATGCATGGTGCTTGGTTGAGGGGCTCACTTGAGGCTGAAGTTCAGTCCACATGCTGCACACTAACCTGTGCACTCCAACAAAAAACTAACTGCCTAGAGGAAGATGTGATTTTTTAAAAATTGGCACAATATTGTTATTCACTGTCCAAGCATTGTGCCCACAGCAATGGGTCCACAAGAGGGGGGACCTTTTTTCATATTCTCACGAAGGTGCCATAAACATTAGTGGCAGCCCTGAACTTATTGATGGTCATTAAAGCTGTGCAAGTGGAAGAATTCTTCCAAGGATAATTTGCATTTCAAGAAGACCAATGAGCTGAGGATGAAACCTTGAAAAAAGCGGATATTAAGGCAATTGGTAGTGGAAGTGGAATAAATGAGTAAATAAATATTTGGTGAATGAATGAATACATTAATGAATGAATGAAATAAACAGAAAAATGATGAAAGAGGTCTAAGATAAACAAGAAGATATTTTATAATCTGGAAACAAGATAATTTCCAAATGCATGTGGTAAAGCTAGGGGGTGGGTCCGTGGATGTCTGTTACCTTATTTTCTATATTTTCTTTCTTGTTTGACATATATAATCAAAACATATAGATTTATAAATTCTGTTACATATTATGAAGATATCTTGTAAGATAAGACTAAAACTGTTACTTGTTTGCATTTTTTTCACATTATCTGTTAAAATGTATGCCTCCTCCAGTAACTCACTGTGAGCTACTTGAAGCCAGAGCCTTGTCTTAATCATCACTGTATCCATGGAACCTAGAAGAGTATATGGCATAGAGCAGGCACTCAATAGTGTTTTTTGCGCAAATAAATGATTACCCTTAGTGTCCAGCACAGGGCATCACACAGAACAGACTCTCCAAGAGTGCTTATTAATTGTGCAATTGATTGAGTCAATAAAACATGCTTCTTTTTCTTAGGGGCTCAGGTGAATGAGAAACTCTCTTTCTCCACTATGGTAGGATCATTGTTCTTACATGTGCTGATTCAGGAGTCAAAACACATCAGAATCACCATAGACCCAGACTGGCTGTTATCCCAAATTAGTGAGTGATAAATGTATGGAACATGAAGAAAAGGTACTCTTGTCTGGCGTGTATTGTCATACTTCCTACTTTCCAGAAAAATATTTCTAGACCTGGACAGAATTCACTGAGTACATACTGATGCCAAGAGAGAAGATTTAGATACGTTAAAGGTGAAGTTATTATAGAGAATTTCAAAAAATAAAACAATATTTTCTGGAGATTGGTGCTCCCAGGATTAGTAATTCTTCAAGATAGGTTAGAAGATTTTACTTGTTCATGTTAGCAAAAACCCTCCCAGTCAGAGAACTCACTTTTATTTATGTTGCTTTGATATTCCCTTTCTACTAAATTGAAGCGGATGCCCATAGCTTATCAGAAGTCAATTCAATTTAACTTCTTAATGATTTTTAAAGAGTTTACTCTAGTTAGTGAAAGGTTTGGCCTGATGCTGGGTATATATATAGTGGATGATTGGGACTTACCTTCACTTAAACTTAAATTAATCTTGGAGAAGGAGAGAGGATGGGGTTAATTGCTCTGAATCATGGGTGAAGTTCTTGAGGTTACCCTTTTCCTTTTTTGAGATGTGTGTGTGTTGTGTGAGTGCATGTGTCTGCACCTCTGTCTTGTTGCTGGGCATTTCTTGGTCTACTTTTGTCTTTTTCTTGTTGGTTAACAGCTCATTATGGTTGCTACTACTTCCTTATCAAAACCTGGGTCAATGAAACAGAGTGCTCAGAGGGGCATGTATGTTTTACGAGCTCAACTCACTCAGATTCAGGCTGAGGCTGGAGAAGGAGAAAAAACCTTTCCTCATATCACAATCGCCTGAGCAAATCATGGGTGCTGAACCTATAGGTTCCTCTGCCAACCTTTGAGAACACTTTACAAGGGCTTTATGCCTCTCCTGCTCCTCTGGGGACACATAGGCCAATCCTCTGCTTAAGGCCAAAGCAGTAGCATAAACAGCACTGAGTTTTCCTGGCACTTGCTCCTCAAGACTGCATGACCTTCTTGGCAGGTATAGTCCTCCTCTGAACATAAGCTGCTTTCAGACCTAGACCTGAGGCCCACAGCAGTGTGAGATGCAAGGCTAAGAGTTCATATTTCTTCTTGAGTGGGGATCCTTAACCTGGAATCCATGATTGGGCTTTAGGAAATTACAGATCCCATGAAACTGAAAAAATACTTTTTATTTGTGTACATTTTTCTAGGTAGAGAGTCCATGACTTTCATCAGATCATCTAAGGGAGTCATGACTCCAAAATATTAATGATCGCACATCTAGGGAAAGGGCAAGGTGGCGAGGTACAACATCAGTAATGGAGTGGAGTTTGGAAGAAAGGATTCCACATTTTGGAGGAAAGATTTTTTCTTTTAACATCTTTATTGGAGTATAATTGCTTTACATTGTTGAGTTAGTTGTTGCTGTAGAACAAAGTGAATCAGCTATACATATACATATATACCCATATCCCCTCCCTCCTGCATCTCCCTCTCACCCACCCCCCAACCCACCCTTCTAGGTGGTCATAAAGCACCTAGCTGATCTCCCTGTGCTATTCGGCTGCTTCCCACTAGCTATCTATGTTCCATTTTGTAGTGTATATATGTCCATGCCACTCTCTCACTTCGTCCCAGCTTACCCTTCCAAATCCCCGTGTCAAGTCCATTCTCTACATCTGCATCTTTATTCCTGTCCTGCCCCTAGGTTATTCAGAACCATATATATATATATATTTTAGGTTCCATATATATGTGTTAGCATATGGCATTTGTTTTTCTCTTTCTGACTTACTTCACTCTGTATGACAGACTCTAGGCCCATCAAACTCATTACAAATAACTCAGTTTCGTTTCTTGTTATGGTTGAGTAATATTTCACTGTATATTTGTGTCACATCTTCTTCATTTATACATGATATGATCTTTATGATTTCTTTCCTTCTGCTAACGTTGGGTTTTTTGTTGTTCTTTCTCTACTTGCTTTAGGTGTAAATTTAGGTTGTTTATTTGAGATGTTTCTTGTTTCTTGAGGTAGGATTGTATTGCTATAAACTTCCCTCTTAAAACTGCTTGCTGCATCCCATGGGTTTTGGGACGTCGTGTTTTCATTGTCATTTGTTTCTAGGTATTTTTTGATTTCCACTTTGATTTCTTCAGTGATCTCTTGGTTATTTAGCAGTGTATTGTTTAGCCTCCATGTGTCTGTATTTTTTACAGTCTTTTTTCCTGTAATTGATATCTAGTCTCATAGCATTATGGTCGGAAAAAATACTTGATACAGTTTCAATTTTCTTAAATTTACCAACGCTTGATTTGTGACCCAGGATATAATCTATCCTGGTGAATGTTCCATGAGCACTTGAGAAGAAAGTGTATTCTCTTGTTTTTGGATGGACTATCCTATAAATATCAAAAAAGTCCATCCTGTTTAATGTATCATTTAAAGCTTGTGTTTCCTTGCTTATTTTCATTTTGGATGATCTGTCCATTGGTGAAAGTGGGGTGTTAAAGTCCCCTACTATGATTGTGTTACTGTCAATTTCCCCTTTCATGGTTGTTGGCATTTGTCTTAGTTATTGAGGTGTCCTATGTTGGGTGCATAAATATTTACAACTGTTATATCTTCTTCTTGGATTGATCCCTTGATCATTAGGTAGTGTCCTACTTTGTCTCTTGTAATAGTCTTTGTTTTAAAGTCTATTTTGTCTGATATGATAATTGCTACACCAGCTTTCTTTTGATTTCCATTTGCATGTGATATCATTTTCCATCCCCTCACTTTCAGTCTTCATTTGTCCCTAGGTCTGAAGAGGGTCTCTTGTAGACAGCATATATATGGGTCCTGTTTTTGTATCCATTCAGCCAGTCTATGTATTTTGGTTGGAGCATTTAATCCATTTACATTTAAGGTAATTATTGATATGTATGTTCCTATTACCATTTTCTTAAATTGTTTTGGGTTTGTTATTGTAGGTCTTTTCCTTCTCTTGTGTTTCCTGCCTAGAGAAGTTCCTTTAGCATTTTTTGTATAGCTGGTTTGGTAGTACTGAATTCTCTTAGCTTTTGCTTGTCTGTAAAGGTTTTAATTTCTCCATCAAATCTGAATGAGATACTTTCTGGGTAGAGTAATCTTGGTTGTAGGTCTTCCCCTTTCATCGCTTTAAATATGTCCTGCCACTCCCTTCTGGCTTGCAGAGTTTCTGCTGAAAGATCAGCTGTTAACCTTATTGGGATTCCGTTGTATGTTATTTGTTGCTTTTCCCTTGCTCTTTTAATATTTTTCCTTTGTATTTAATTTTTGATAGTTTGATTAATATGTGTCTTGGCTTGTTTCTCCTTGGATTTATCCTGTATGGGACTTTTTGTGCTTCCTTGACTTGACTATTTTCTTTCCCATATTAGGGAAGTTTTCAACTATAATCTCTTCAAATATTTTCTTAGTCCCTTTTTTTGCTCTTCTTCTGGGACCGCTATAATTTGAATGTTGGTGCATTTAACGCTGTCCCAGAAGTCTCTGAGACTGTCCTCAATTCTTTTAATTCTGTTTTCTTTATTCTGCTCTGCAGTAGTTATTTCCAGTATTTTATCTTCCAGGTCACTTATCCATTCTTCTGCCTCAGTTATACTGCTGCTGATTCCTTCTAAAGAATTTTAAATTTCATTTATTGTGTTGTTCATCATTGTTTGTTTGCTCTTTAGCTCTTCTAGGCCCTTGTTAAACGTTTCTTGTATTTTCCCCATTCTTTTTCCAAGATTTTGGATCATCTTTACTATCATTACTCTGAGTTCTTTTTCAGGTAGGCTTCCTATTTCCTCTTCATTTGTTTGTTGTGGTGGGTTTTTACCTTGCTCCTTCATCTGCTATGCATTTCTCTGTCTTCTCATTTTGCTTAACTTACTGGGCTTGGGGTCTCCTTTTCGCTGGCTGCAAGTTCATATTTCCCATTGTTTTTGGTGTCTGCCCCTAGTGGGTTGGTTCAGTGGGTTGTGTAGGCCTCCTGGTGGAGGGGACTCGTGCCTGTGTTCTGGTGGCTGAGAGTGGATCTTGTCTTCCTGGTGGGCAGGACCATGTCCGGTGGTGTGTTTTGGGGTGTCTCTGAACTTATTATGATTTTAGGCAGCCTCTCTGCTAATGGGTGGGGTTGTGTTCCTGCCTTGCTAGTTGTTTGGCATAGGGTGTCCAGCACTGTAGCTTGCTGGTCGTTGAGTGGATCTGGGTCTTAACGTTGAGATGGAGATCTCTGGGAGAGCTTTCACCATTTGATATTATAAGGGGCTGGGAGATCTCTGGCAGACTAATGTCCTGAACTTGGCTCTTCCACTTAAGAGGCTCAGACCTGACACTCGGCCAGAGTACCAAGACCCTGTCAGCCACTTGGCTCAGAATAAAAGGGAGAAAAGAAAGAAAGAAAGAAAGAAAATAATAATAAAATTTAAAAAGTTATTAAAATAAAAAAATTATTAAAAATAAAATAATAATTAGAAAAAGGAAAGAAGAGAACAACCAAACCAAAAAATAAATCCACCAATGATAACAAGCTCTAAAAACTATACAAACAAACCAGAAAAGAAACAGACAGACAGAACCCTAGGACAAATGGTAAAAGCAAAGCTATACAGGCAAAATCACACAAAGAAGCATACACATACACACAGAAAGAAAAAGGAAAAAATGTACATTTTAAAAATAAAGGAATAAAGCAACCAAATCAATAAACAAATCTACCAATGATAATAAGCTCTAAATACTAAACTAAAAGAAACATAAAAGCAGAAACAAATTAGATGCAGAAAGCAAACCCCAAGTCTGCAGTTGCTTCCAAAGTCCACCACCTCAATTTTGGGATGATTCGCTGTCTATTCCGGTATTCCAGAGATGCAGGGTACATCAAGTTGATTGTGGAGATTTAATCTTCTGCTCCTGAGGCTGCTTGGAGAAATTTCCCTTTCTCTTTGTACAGCTCCTGGGGTTCAGGTTTGGATTTGGCCCCGCCTCTGCATGTAGGTCGCCTGTTCTTTCTCAGGCAGGATGGGGTTAAAGTAGCAGCTGATTAGGGGTCTCCAGCTTACTCAGGCCGTGGGGAGGGAGGGGTTTGTAATGCAGGGTGAGCCTGTGGCAGCAGAGGCTGGCGTGACATTGCAACAGCCTGAGGCATGCCATGTGTTCTCCCGGGGAAGTTGTCCGTGGATCACAGGACCCTGGCAGTGGCATGCTGCACAAGCTGCTGGGGGTGTGTGGATAGTGACCTTTGCTTGCACACAGGCTTCTTGGTGGCTGCAGCAGCAGCCTTAGCATTTCATGTCTGTGTTTGGTTTCCATGCTGATAGCTGTGGCTCACGCCCATCTCTGGAGCTTGTTTAGGCAGTGCTCTGAATCCCCTCTCCTCTAGTACCCCAAAACAATGGTCTCTTGCCTCTTAGGCAGGTCCAGACTTTTCCCGGACTCCCTCTAGCTAGCTGTGGCACACTAGCTCCCTTCAGGCTATCTTCGTGCAGCCAACCCCAGTTCTTTCCCTGAGATCTGACCTCTGAAACCCCAGCCTCAGCTTCCAGCCCTCACCCACCCTGGTGGGTGAACATACAAGCCTCTCAGGTTGGTGAGTGCTGATCAGCAGCGATCCTCTGTGTGGGAATCTCTCCGCTTTGCCCTCCGCACCTTTGCTGCTGTGCTCTCCTCCGTGGCTCTGAAGCTTTCCCCCTGCCACCCCCGTTTCCACCAGTGAGGTGGCTTCCTAGTGTGTGGAAACTTTTCCTCCTTCACAGCTCCCTCCCAGAGGTGCAGGTCCCATCCCTATTCTTTTGTCTCTGTTTTTCCTTTTTTCTTTTGCCCTACCCAGGTATGTGGGGAGTTTCTTGCCTTTGGAGAAGTCTGAGGTCTTCTGCCAGCATTCAGTAGGTGTTCTGTAAGAGTTGTTCCACATGTAGATATACTTTTGATGTGTTTGTGGGGAGGAAGGTGATCTCCACGTCTTACTTCTCTGCCACCTTGAATGTCCCTGTAATTTATGTTATATTAATCAGGTGCTAGCAATATTGATTGAAAAATTGTTCTCAACTACTCTCAATGCCTTTTTTGCTTTACAAGTGTTTTGTTTAGTTGCACATCATTTCTTTAAGACCCTAATCCTAAGTATTTGGGGTTACATAAATAAGTAAGGCACAGTTTCCACCAATGAGCAGCTGAAGTTCTGGTGGGAAAGATATAAATATCTCATTTCAATATAACTTGGGAAGCACAATGCTAGAGACATGTAGCAGGTGCTGTGGGAATTCCCATAAAAGGATAGGTTCAACGAGTTAATGAGATAGATGTTATTAGCCCAGATTATCATATGAGGAAATTGAGGCTTGAAGAGGTTAAGTGACTTGCCCTTTACCTCTCAGTGGCATGACTGAGCAGTGCACTAGGACCCAGGTCTTTTGACTACAAATATAGTCCATTTTTTTCCCTTGTGTCTATAGAAATGTTGCTATTGACAGGAAAGCAGTGTCCAGGTGGTAAAACAGGTAAGTGTGGTATCAGTGTGATAATAAAGTCTTTATATATTTTTCTCTTTAGAAATAGCTGTTGATCATATTAACTCAGAATGAGAGTGGAGGGGAAAAGTTGAGGCCTAGGGCAGTTCCTCAGTTTTAAAGGTACAATGTAAGCCCTTCCTTACCTCATCTTTTATCTCTTTTATCAACAGTTCTTTTTAGGGATCTACCAGAGTTTTAGGCCTCATTAACTGCATGTTGTTTATTATCCAGATCTTTATAAGCACTTTAGATAACTTAGGTCTCAGCATAATATTTTTAATTTAACTATGGAAATATGAATGTGTATCTCTACTGCCTACTGCTGAAGTAGAAAGAACATTCAAATGGAAATTGAAATTAAAAAAAAATCTCACTCATCAGCACCAATTAATTAATCCCCAGATGAATAATTTTGCAACACACACTTGCAAACTGCATTGTGAAGTTATAAGGTTGGATCACCAACCTGAGACCAATCAACTGAGAGTTGTCTAAAGTTGGTAGTCTAAGTCAGATGGAATTGTGAAACCAAATAGTACTTGATGTATATTGTTCACTGGAAAAAAGAGAGTTGTTTTATTAGCTGAATATTATGTCTCCTTAAAATGTATTCCAAGAAGTTGTCTGATTTTAGAACAATATATGTAATGAATACATACCAAATCCTCTATTTTGAAATAAAGAGATGTAAAAGTATATTAGTAGAAAAACTGATTATAATTTCAAAAATGCTGAATTAGTGTTTGAAGACTATTGGTTTTGGTGGGGAACTAAGTAATTACCTTGCCTGTGTTACACACGTGTCTGACTTAAGTATGGCAGTAACATTTCCTGGGACTTCATTTAAGAGCCATGACAATTACTTATACTTCAATTAAGTTCTCTTAATGAACATTTGAGAACTATCATTCCCCATGGACTGCTTTAGGTGTTTTAGGATATAACAGGGAACAAGACAAAGTCCCTGTCCTCAGAAAAGTCACAATTTAGTGGGATAGACAAAACATAAACAAGTAAACAAAAAATGTTTATTACCATTTCAGATAGTGATACGTACTTTTTAAAAGCTGAAAAACAGGGTAAAAGGCTAGAGAGTAACAAATGGGAGTGGAGTTATCTTTCAAAGTCAGAAAAGATTTCTCTGAGGAAGTGACATTTGAGCAGAGACCTGAATGAAAAGAAGGAGGAAGGTAAGAGAATATTTGAAAAAGGAGTGGTCCAGGCAGAGGGAACAAGTGCAAAGCCCTGATACATAGGCAGGCTTAGCATATTCAAAGAACAGCAAGGAGAACAGTATGGATGGAATTCAGCAGGCCAAGGGGAGAGTGGTACGAAATGAGATCAAAACATGTCATGTAAGTCCCTGTAAGTCTTATTAAGCAGTATTTGTACTGTGTGATGACAGGCCATCTGAGAGAATTTTTGTTTATTTTTGTTTTGCATATGTGTGTCTGTTTTACTTTTCTCTTTAATTAAAATATATTTATTATGGAAAGTTTCAAATATATACAAAAGTAGAGAGAATAATATAATGAACCCCTTACACTCATCACCCAGCTTTAATAATTATCAAGTCATCAAGTCATGGCTTCTCTTGTTTTATCTATACACCTACCTACTCCCCACACAACTTCAGATAATTTTGAAGCAAATTTCACACTTACTATCATTTGGCATTTATGTCTGAAAGGTAAGGACCATCTGGAAGTTTTATACAGGGGAGTGTTAAGTAAGGAAGATTACTTTGGGGATGAAACAAAATCATATAAGTAAAGAGCCCATTACATAGTAGGTGCTCTCAAAATAGCAGTTATTATCACTATTACTCTGGCAGGATGCTGATGAAGTTGCAATCTTGAATGAGATTGAGACCAGAATGACCAAGAAGAGTGGAGACAGAACTGAGGATCAGATTGGGGGGGGGGGGAAGCCAGCCAGGAGCAAGGTATGGTAGAATAAGGATGGATATGGATAAGGTAAAGGAGCTATTGCCAGCATGGCTATCAAATCAGAGCCAGGTCTGTAGAGAGCCACAGAGAGTCAGGCACACCTCTGAGCTAAGCTCTCTCACTACCACAAGTAGTATCTCTGCTCATGTGAAGCCTTAAGAAGGCTAGTGGCCCTGTCCAGGCTCAATATTGCCAGAGATTTGTAGGGACTCCAATGCCTCATGACATTTCAGTGGTACAGAACTCCAGTTTATGGGGAGTTAATCAAGTCATCTCCCCCTTAACATCCTCCTGAGTCAGGTATTCCAGCTTCATCTCACTATGGATCTACCAACTGAATGAACTTTTATTATTGCTGTTATTATTATTATTTACTATTGTTGAGTACCAAATATACACCAGGCATTGTTAGGGATCTTTAGGTACATTATCTCATCTCCTCTCATTCTACATACAGCCTTGTGAAGCTGATGTTGTTACTACCATTTTATTGATGAGGAAATTGAGGCTGGGAGAGGCTAAGAGACTATCCAAAATAATCCACCTAGGAAGTAAACACCTGGTCTGAATTTAATGCCCAATCGTTTACTTCTACACCAGGATACCTTAGAGAAAAGTCACTGTCTTTCATATTCGGACATCTAGGTAGTTCTTGGCAACCTGAGCCACTGAAAATTGCACCCCACCTATCCCCTTGAGTCGGTGGAAGAAGGAAGACAAGACATCTGCTCTTGGGGTTTTCAGACCCCAGTCCCTGAGAGTTCTACCTAAGAAAGCATGGCTGGAGGCAGAGAAAGTGTCTGGAGTGGAAAAGTATAAAGTATGCATGATCTTGGCCATCCTTTTCCTCGTAGATACCAATGAGAATAGCCTCAAAGTAAGACGATGTCTCCTTACCTCAGATTATGTCACAAAGTGTGAAAAGAACTGATCTTATTCTCAAAGGTCCACAGAAGCAGAATGCCTTTATGTTGCCCAAAGTTTCAGGATGTATTTTAGCAGTCTGGCTCAGAAAAACACCAAGCAGCTTGCTCAGGAATTTGAACCCTGCCTCCAAAGGAAAACCTAAAAAAAAAGTCTGACTATACAACAATCTAAAAGCTAGTAACTAGAGCTAGATTTATTCTTGACCTCAACTAATCCAGCCAGCATTGCTTGCTCCCTCTCCAGGGGCTGTCTAGAATGGAAGCTTTATTCATTCATTCATCAACTATTTATCGAATGCTTATGACATGTCAGGAATTGTCCTATATTGTGGAGTCAGTGTGGAAGGAAAATAGACATGTTTATGCCCTCAAGGAGTTTCCAGTATTGTGGGAAAACCTGTTTTTGCGAGCAGACTGTCTGTCTTCTTAACCACGTCTAAAACAGCTGCATATACAGGGCTTCTCAGTCAATGCTTACTAGCATATGAAGGGAAATTGGAACTGATACCCTATGGGGCTATTTAGATTAAATCTCATCTAGAGATAGTGTGTCTGTCCAGTTCTATCTACCTTATTCTGAAGTTCCTGAGTAATACAAGGTGCAGATATCTCCTTCTCTAAAATCTGTTCTGCTACTCAGGCAGTACAGCAGGAGAGGTTAGTGGCACACACTAGATGCCTAGATTCAAGTCCAGGCTCTGTCACTCACAAACCATGTGAGTTGTAGGCCAGTAACCTAACCTCTCTGTGTCTCAGTTTTATCATATATAACAGTACTGAATTAGTGGAATTTTAAGGACAAAATGAATTAATATATATTAACAATATAATTAATATACTTAAATAATTGATTAAATAATTAATATAAATATTTAGAAGAGTGCATAATATATGGTAAGCAATCAATAAATGTTGGAAAGCATAATTGTTGTTCTGGAGCTACAATGAAGGGAGCTACCAAAAGTTAGTTGTTTTCAATTGAGCTACTCCAAAGAAATTCAGTTTCCTGTTTTTTATGGGGTGAGAATTTGGCTACTTTCTCTTCTACACTGAGTTTGGTCTTTCCAGTTTCAAGAAGTGCTCAAGAGGAGCATATATGTGGTGTTGAAAATAGATTATAAATGAGGCAATCTTTCACTCAGAAGCTGCTGGTCAGACTTTGAGAAATTTCTTTTGGGATGAGACCAGCCTAAGGAAGAAATTCTTCAGGAGTTATGAAAAAATACTTCCCTGGACATTGCTGCCATCCTCTTTTCTTCCCTACATAACTATACTTCTTGAAGCAGTTGTCACTGCTTTGCTTCATCACCATCCACATACTCTTCAGGCCCAGTGAGTATGGTTTCTGCCTCCTTCACTCCAATGTAACCACTTGTGACAACACAGACTGACCTTGAGGACATAATGCTATGCAAGATGTTAGAGAAAGACAAATTCTGTATCATCTCACTTATATGTGGAATCTAAAAATGTCAAACTCATAGAAGCAGAATAGCATGATGGATGCCAGGGGCTGAGGGGTGTGGGAAATGGGGAGATTTTAGTCAAATAGAACAAATTTCCAGTGATAAGATGAATAAGTTCTCGGGATCTAATTACAGCATGGTGGCTATAGTTAAGAATACTGTATTGTATACTTAAAACTTGCTAAGAGAGTAGATCTTAAGTGTTCTTTACCAGAAAAATAAAAGGTAACTGTGTAGGGTGATGGATGTGTTAATTAACTTGATTGTGGTAATCGTTTCACAATGTATTTGTATATTAAATCATAATGTTGTACACCTTAAAAAAACATCACATTGTACAACCTACACATATACAATTTTTATTTGTCAATCATACCTCAATAAAGCTGGAAAAAAATGCTGATTATGTTCCACTAAATCACATGCAGTGAGGACATTTACATGCAATGAGGCTGGAAATTTTGTTAGTGAAGACTGCAGGAAGACCCTGACTGATTTCCTGCTTTATAAGGAAGTCAGGAATTTAAGTGGGAAATCATAAGCTGGCCTTTGCAAAATATTGCTGTGGGAGATCCAAAAGAGTTACAAACTTTTTCCCTCCTATTTTTAAAAGGCCTCAGAGAAGTAGAGGCTATAACTAACTGCTCACAGTAGTCCAATTCTTGGGGAAAACCCACAAATACTGAAAAACTACTTAGATTTGACCTAAATCCTTCAAGCTAGAGATTTGTTTTCTTCCCCCTCCTATTCGACTCTGCTTTTCACTGCCAACTGTGGTAAAACTTCTTATTCCATGTGGCAAAGCCCCAATGAAAACAAGAGTAATACAGGTTCACAAGCATTTGGCTTACTATTTCCATAGTAGCCAACACAGTGGTAGTCTCACAGCTAGGTACCATACCTGGATGCACCTCAAACTCTCCATCCTGAGAAGGCCCTTAAATTCAGGAAGGCCATACAATTTCAAGGTTAAGTTTAAGTGCACAAGCTCTGGAGTTAGAATACCTGAATTCAAATCTCAGCTCTACCACTACTGTTTAAATGTGGGCAAGTTTCTTACTTCTCTGGGCCCAATTCCCCCATCTAAAAAGTGGGATAGTGATAGTACTTACCTAATGGGGTTCTTGTAAAGACTAATGAGACAATCCTTATAAAGCATTTACAACATGACAGTTAGTAAATACTGAACAAAAGGTAGCACTGTTTTCATTTGCAACCCACCTACATTTTCATGATATACTATTAAGTTAGCAAATAAAGCTGGTTGAAACTGGAAAAAGTTAGGTCCCTACACAAATCACTAACCATACTCTATGCTAGCAATGGTTTCCATTTGCAACACATTACTTATGAAATAGGAGCTACCTAGTCATTGCTTTTATCTAAGACAGTGTTTTACAAGCTTTTAGATTACTTTGAGAATCAGTGGTCTGATTTATATATATCTTTTTTTACCTCTTTTTTATATGTATCTTTTTTTAACCTCTTAACGTGTTTATTTTTTTAACATCTTTATTGGAGTATAATTGCTTTATAATGGTGTGTTAGTTTCTGCTTTATAACAAAGTGAATCAGTATGTATACATATATCCCCATATCTCCTCCCTCTTGTGTCTTCCTCCCACCCTCCCTATCCCACCCTCTAGGTGGTCACAAAGCATGAACTGATCTCCCTGTGCTATGTGGCTGCTTCCCACTAGCTATCTATTTTACATTTGGTATAAACTACATATATCTTATTTGGTATAATGCCTTCAACTTATCCTTACAAACCTGGTGAGCACATGTTTTCCCACTCCTGCTTCCAGGTCTACATTTCGTCTTCTTTTCCTTAAAGCAGTGGTTCCCAAAATATAGTCTGTGGACCAGCAGGATCAGTATCAGCAACACCTGGGAACTTGTTAGAAATGTAGATTCATGGACCCCACCCGAGACCTACTGAATCTGAAACTCTCAGTGGTAGCAGGTGGGACAGCAGTGTGTGTTATTATTACTATTTTTTTTTTTTTTGCAGTACGCGGGCCTCTCACTGTTGTGGCCTCTCCCGTTGCGGAGCACAGGCTCCGGACGCACAGGCTCAGCGGCCATGGCTCACGGGCCCAGCTGCTCCGCGGCAAGTGGGATCTTCCCGGACCGGGGCACGAACCCGTGTCCCCTGCATCAGCAGGCGGACTCTCAACCACTGCACCACCAGGGAAGCCCAACAATGTGTGTTTTAACAATAACCCTCCAAGTGGTTCTTATGCATGCTCAAGTTTGAGAACCATTGCCCTATCCTACTGACACAGCTAACATGACCTGTAAAAAGAATCAGTTCATTGTATCACTGATCTCGTAATTTCTACACCTCTGGTTTTGATTTCTTCTAACTCTTTCCGTGTACATGCCTTCACTGTCCACTTGTGTTTACTTCAGTTTCTAAGCAGCTCCATCTTTGGACAAATATCTATCTCAAAATAGTTTTTTTTTTTTTTGTCTTCAGTGGCAAAGACGACCGGCTGCTCATTACCATAAGGATTAAGTCAAATCATAACCTTATTTTTCTAACCTTTCATACTTTTATACGTCCTCTAAGTCCAAGTTATAACTAGAATCTGAGAAAGGGCTGGACCAAGAGTAAACAGAGTAATTATATAACTTTTATTTTTTTGTGCTTATCTAATTGAATATATTATCTATATCTATCCACCTTCCAAAATACAAAAAAAAAAAAACACTTTCGGGTGTTTTCCTTCAAACCTCACCCCAGATAGAGGATAAGGAGAACATGCCAAATCATTAGTCACAGAACAGACCGCCCCCCCCCACACCCGCCCGGTTCATTTGCTCTTTTCATTTTCCTATATGTTACTAGGATAAAGAATCTGGAACACCTACTTAAAAAACTCTCCTTCTGTAGAAGATTAATACAACTGTTGATAAAATTAGTCCAATGAGATTCTTTTAAGAATTCATATTTTTAATCTACATAATGTTAAACTGCCTAAAAAACAACATGTTCTTTGTTGCTCAGTAAAAACTCTATCTCAATTGGGGACAATAAGATGGGGAAAGGTGAGGTTCTGGCAGTCTGGAAGAAGTTTCTTTATGACATAGAGACAAGAAAATTGAGATGAGTCTACTCTGCTGTAGATTCCCTAAATGCTTTTGTGCTCTGTTTCAGTTCTATGGAAACTGAAAAAGGGCTTTGAGTAGTTCTAGTCAGTGTTGTCAAGCTCCATTCCTCCTAGTTCACAATGCCTCATCTTTTCCTTAGGGGATGAAGTCAAATAAACTCCCAGCCTGAAAGAGGCTTTTGTTTGTTTGTTTGTTGTTTGTTTTTTTTGTTTTTGGCGGTACGCGGGCCTCTCACTGTTGTGGCCTCTCCCGTTCCGAGCACAGGCTCTGGACGCGCAGGCTCAGCGGCCATGGCTCACGGGCCTAGCTGCTCCGCGGCATGTGGGATCTTCCCAGACCGGGGCACGAACCCGTGTCCCCTGCATCGGCAGGCGGACTCTCAACCACTGGGCCACCAGGGAAGCCCTGAAAGAGGTTTTAATACTACTTAACTAGTATAATGAAGGCACATCCCACCAGGTGTTACGGAATATATAAAATTAACCATTCCTGGACCTCATAGAAAGAAGACTTACATCTCATAGACACTATTTTCCCTCAACTTTTTATTCATTCCTTCTCCAGTTGCATCCTGAAATAGACTTTCAGTACACCTCAGGCCTGGATTACTACCACAGTTTCTCCGACTGCCATCAGTCAGCCTATAGGTTAACTTTCTTTCAACATTCCTTTGTCGTTTCCTATCACATTGTACCAAAACTCTTCTGCCTAGCTTTAAGGCTATCATTTGGCTCATCCTTCCTATCCAACTTTATTTTGTACTATTTCCCAAATAGAAGGTCCCCTTCCCCTAGGATAACTGAAATTCATTTGCTCTTTCTTAGGGAAAAGTTGAAGAAACAAGGAAAAGAAAAACAGACACTGACATCCCTAACAGCAAAAGTTTATTTACAATTGTAGTTAAGGAATATTTTTAATGCATGCTGAGAAAACAGTAATATTCCAAACGTATAGGTTACTCTCTGGTAAGGAATACAAGATGACGCTAGGAAAGGCTTTGGCATACACAACAACTGGAACCAGGTTAACAGAACACCTGCACTATTAGAACGTTGTTATCAGAGCACTTATATATCACCTATTTATATGTCACACCAACTTCATAAACAGCTCATCTTCTAACTCCTCACTGGCTATTTGAGTAAATAGCATTCAAGGTTAAACATTAAGACTGGGGAGTAGGGAAGAAATACAGAAGTGATAAGCATCACAACATTTCAGAGCCCATATATACTAATACAACATTAAGATTAAGAAATAGTATTCCAATTTTTTTCTGAAACAGTATTTGGCAATGTTTTAGCGCATAAGAAGACACTGCTTTGGTCCATCCACTCTTTCCAGCTTTTCAAAGTGTTTCCTGGCATTGCGGATATTGATCAGAGTAGCTGCAGAAGCTGAGGGTGGGGTAGGGAAGATAACCAACAGACTAAGTACAAGCAGCCAAAGGAATAATTGACTAGTAAAAACAAACAAACAAAAGAGAGCCAAATCCCTCAATGTATGTCACAGAGAACGTAAGTCCCAAGTTAACCAGAGTTTAATTTTTCTGAATAAATAAAAGATTTGTTTATATTCTAAACACAGTATTTTCAAAATAAATTTTCAAACTCTTTTGGTTTGGAGCTAATAGTAAAAAAGAACATTATCTTATGTTGTATTCTAATATTAACCTAAGATAGATAACTTAAGAGATAATTTAAACTTCTGGGAGCATCCTGGAAATACTGCTAGAACCTTTATTTCAATGGTTGTGATGGATATGGCTATTATGGCATGGAAGCACCAAATATCTCTCTTTATGCTCATAACAGAAATATGGGAGTATGGTACTTAGGAATACACAATGACATATAAAATGGTTCAACATTTAATAGTTCAGAGCTTAGATTGACTGGTCTTTTAAAAATCTACCCCACATGGAGCATAAGTCATACATTTGGGTTCTTTTTCTTTAAAATCCTTAGATGTAATAACTATACATAAGTAATTTTTAAAGTTCCCATGAAGAAGATATAATACCCTAGAGTCTAAATTATCTTTAAGTTTCAAAATATGTCTATTAAATAAAAAGTATTTACCACTAGTACTAAATTTTTTTTTCATTGTGGTAAAATGCACACAAAATGAAATTTACCATTTTAACCATTTTCAAATGTATAGGTCAGCGGCATTAAGTACATTCACAGTGTTGTGCACTACTAAATAGCTTTTCAGTATCTTTAATAATGTACTACCTCTAGGGAAATTAGTTTAAAAAATACGTGGCTTTGAACCTATGTCGGCTAAGTTTAAACTTACGAATGGATGGATCAGACATCACGACCATCACATAAGTGTTGGATGTAAAGATGTCAATGAAAGCAGCAAAGTTAGAGTTCCTGACTTCCATGCTCTGGAAAGAGGCAGCCAGCTTGCTATAGGAGAAAGGAGAAAAGTGAGTAAAGAACGTAAAATAATAGCAACATAAGACATTCTTATTTTTCACGTTAAATATTTTCATAGCATTATATCTCAATCCACCACCTCATTAAGACAGTTAATCACTAACCCACTTTGCTTTCCAAGGAAACTCTAATGACAAATTTAACACGTGCTGGAAAGTGACTTAGAAAGTGGATTAGGACTTGATACTGACTGTGAAATGAAAAGTGGGCTTAGACCTAGATTCATATTAAAAATCATGTTACCAAAGATTTCTCTAATATTTAAGTTTATTCAGTTGAAATTTCCCTATCATTGAGATTAATAACTGTATCTTTTGAATGTTAGTTATGCTGAAATTCTAGAAATGATCCCATTTCTTTGAAAACAAAAAGGGTAATGATATTTATATGCCATTTGCTATTTCTTCTTAAAAATGTTAGAATAAACATGCCAGAAAGTCTCAAAGTGTGCTATGACATAAAAGGGAAAAAATTACACTTATTCTATTGTCTGGGCATCAAAGTTTTACCAGGATAAGAATTTTGATTATTAAATCTTTACTAGATTATGATGTTCAGCCATTCCTTCTTCCTATATTCACAATGCTAAGATTCAAATTGTATTTAAACAAAGCTGAGACAATATGATCAGATATTTCTAGACTCTCTACTTTGTACCATTCTTGAATCAGTCCCTCACTATTTTAATTACCGTAGTTTTATAGTAAATCTTGGTATTTGGTAGGGTAAATTCTCCTTTCTTGTTTTTCAAAACTCTCTTGGACATTTTCTGTTTATTTTTTTCCCAAATAGTATCAAACATCTTGAAGGGGTACTCTGCTTAGATATTTTTCATATGCTTCTTCTGCATCAGTTGACTTTGCATTAAAGATGTCTTTCACTTCTGTCAACTGTAGGCTCCCTTAGAGTTTAGCTTTATTTTTAATATAAAGAAGAATATAGAAGTACAGTCTACTATAGTTATTTGAATCTCTCAAAAAATGACAATTTGTTCCAGAGATAAATACATCACATAAGATCTCTTACCTGCAGCTCAGCTTAAATTGCTTAATAATGTTGCTGATTTTCTCAAATCTGTGGACATCACGCTGTTCTTTACATTGATAGTGAGAAATCACCTATGAAAAAGAGCAATGCCCTTTAAATTCATGCAGCGTTGTCATATCACCCTCTACTACTCTTCAAGGCAATACATTTGTCAGTCTCTTGGTCACCCTGATTTTCAGGGTAGACTTGGCACCTGGCTTTACTGCCTCTATTCCTCTGTCCCATATCCTGTTAACATCTGCATAATTTCAACATCCCTACGGATGACCCATCCAGTACTGTTTGGTTATAAATTTATTAGATCATTTAAGTATTGTATTATCTATTTTGGTTCATTGCTGTCCTTTCTCACTTACTTTAATCATTAAATATTCATCTTATTTCAATTTTTTCAAATTATTTCTATTTTTTGATTCAAAAAAAGTACAAATCAAAAAGGAAAAATAAAAATTCTTAGCTGTTTTTTTAAAAATATTTTATTTATTTGTTTATTTTGGTTGTGTCGGGTTTTAATTGCAGGCACACAGGATCTTCGTTAAGGCATGTGGGATCTTTTCGCTGTGGCATGCAGGCTCTTCGTTGCAGCACTCAGGCTTCTCTCTATTTGTGGCACGTGGGCTCCAGGGCGTGTGGGCTCTGCAGTTTGCAGCATGCGGGCTCTCTAGTTGAGGTATGCAAGCTCAGTAGTTGTGGTGCACAGGCTTAGTTGTCCCGTGGCACGTGGGATCTTAGTTCCCCGACCAGGGACTGAACCTGCATCCCCTGCACTGGAAGGTGGATTCTTTACCACTGGACCACCAGGGAAGTCCCTCTTAGCTGTTGCTGAGGTGTACTTAATGTATTTAATTTTAATGAAGTCTATAACCAAGTGGTTTTTGGTATCATATTTAAAAATCTTAACTGAACGATTCTGACCTCTGAGGATTTACTATTTATAAATGAACCTATTCATGATGGACACCAATGCCAGCTGAAAATACTTCCCCTCACACTTTCAGATTAATAAAACCACACAAGTATTTCCCATAGGCTGATGTAAAGTTTCTAGTAGGAAGCAAAACTGAGTCATTTGCCAGAAGAAAATTCACAGGGCAATTCCCTGAAACCATGTGAAAATTTCAAAACATAATTCCTAGACCAATGGTGGAATAGGTTCCTGTTGATTGACTTCAAGAGCTATAGTGAAAATGGTCAATCACAACGAAACTTAGTCCTCAAGAGAAAGCAAAAGCTACTTGTCACTGCCAGTGAAAAACAGAGTTTATATTAGGTTAACCTCTATGATCATGTGCGGTAGATGTGGCAGGAGAATACTGCTGAAGCAGGATTCTACCATGCCACATGTCTCAAGATAGACAGAAGAGCTCACCTGCTTGTTGCTATTACCACTAGCAGGAAAGACAGGGCTCAGGGTAGTGAACTTCCAAGCAAGTGATCCCTGCCTATGGGCTGAGGCAGAAAGACACTCTAGTTAGGACTCCTTGCCTCAGCTGTACCAGTTAGCAGGAAGGATGACTCCCAAATATGCTACCATTAAAAATAATGTTTCCACAAAGGAAGGAGAAAAAAATTGCACTTTGAATTCTCTGCCCTCTGTTGGCTGCAATAGCAAAAGAAATCAATGTTAAACAGTTTACCAACTGTATGCTAAACTTTGTGCTAGGGCTTAATGCTACCTTGTCCCATTTTAATCCACACAATAAACCTATGATATAGATATTATTATCTCCATTTTATAAAAGGGGAACCAAACTCAGAGAGATTAAGATATGTGTCTACCATATATATGCTGTCTACAAGAGACCAACTTCAGATATAGGGCCACATACAGACTGAAAGTAAGAGGATGGAAAAATGCATTCCATGCAAACAGAAATCAAAAGAAAGCTAGAGTAGCAATACTCATATTAGACAAAATAGTTTAAAGAATGTTGCAAGAGACAAAAAAGGACACTACATAATAATCAAGGGATCAGTCCAAGAAGAAGACATAACAATTGTAAATATATATGAACTCAACATAGGAGCACCACAATATATAAGGCAAATACTAACAGCCATAGAAAGAAAAGTCGACAGTAACACAATCATACTGGGGGACTTTAACACCCAATGTTCATCAATGGAAAGATCATTCAGACAGAAAATCAGTAAGGAAACACAGGCCTTAAATGACACATTAGGCTAGATGGACTTAATTGATATTTAGAGCATTTCATCCAAGAGCAGCAGAATACACATTCTTCTCAAGTACACATGGAACATTCTCCAGAATTGATCACATGCTGGGCCACATAGCAAGCCTCAGTAAATTTAAGAAAACTGAAATCATATCAAGCATCTTTCCCAAACACAACGCTATGAGATTAGAAATCAACTACAAGGAAAAAGCTGTAAAATACACAAACATATGGAGGCTAAACAATATGCTACTTAACAACCAATGGATCACTGAAGAAATCAAAGAAATCAGAAAGTACATAGAGACAAATGAAAATGGAAGCATGAGGATCCAAAACCTATGCGATACCCCAAAAGCAGTTCTAGGAGGGAAATTTACAGCAACACAATCTTGCCTCAGGAAACAAGAAAAATCTCAAATAAACAACCTAAACTTACACCTAAAGCAACTAAAAGAAGAAGAACAAACAAAACACAAAGTTAATGAAAGGAAAGAAACCATAAAGATCTGAGCAGAAATAAATGAAATAGAGAGAAAGAAAACAACAGAAATGATGAATGAAACTAAAAGCTGGTCCTTTGAAAAGATAAACAAAATGGATAAACCTTTAGACAGACTCATCAAGGAAAAAAGGGAGAGGACTCAAATCAATACAATTAGGAATGAAAAAGGAGATGCTACAACAGACACCACAGAAATACAAAGGATCATGAGAGATTACTACAAGCAACTATATGCCAATAAAATGGACAACCTAGAAGAAATGGACAAATTCTTAGAAAGGTACAATCTCCCAAGACTGAACCAGAAAGAAACAAAAAATATGAACAGATCAATTACAAGAATGAAATTGAAACTGGGATTAAAAAACTCCCAACAAACCAAAGTCCAGGACCTGATGGCTTCACACGTGAATTCTATCAAACATTTAGATAACACCTATCCTTCTGAAACTATTCCAAAAAATTGCAGAGGAAGGAACACTTGCAAACTCATTCTATGAGGTCACCATCACCCTGATAACCAAAACCAGACAAAGATACCACCAAAAAAGAAAATTACAGGCCAATGTCACTGGTGAACATAGATGCAAAAATAGTCCTCAACAAAACACTAGTAAACTGAATCCAACAATACATTAAAAGGATCAGACCCAATGATCAAGTGGGATTTATCCCAGGGATGAAAGGACTTTTCAATATCCCCAAATCAATCGGTGTGATACACCACAGCAACAAACTGAAGAATAAAAACCATATGATCACCTCAATAGATGCAGAAAAAGCTCTTAAAAAAATTCAACACCCATGTATGATAAAAGCTCTCCAGAAAGTGGGCACAGAGAAAATTTACCTCAACATAATAAAGGCCATAAATGACAAACCTACACCTAACATCATACTCAATGGTGAAAAGCTGAAAGCATTTCCTCTAAGATCAGGAACAAGACAAGGATATCCACTCTCACCACTTTTACTGAACATAGTTTTGGAAGTCCTAGCCATGGCAATCAGAAAAGAAAAAGAAATAAAAGGAATCCAAATTGGAAAAGAAGCAAAACAGTCTCTGTCTGCAGATGACATGATACTACTATACGCAGAAAATCCTAAAGATGCTACCAGAAAACTACTAGAGCTCATCAATGAATTTGGTAAAGTTGTAGGATACAAAATTAATACACAGAAATCTCTTGCATTTCTATACACTAACAATGAAAGATCAGAAAGAGAAATTAAAGAAACAATCCCATTTACCAGTGCAGCAAAAAGAATAAAATACCTAGAAATAAACCTACCTAAGGAGGCAAAAGACCTGTACTTCAAAAAACTATAAGATGCTGATGAAAGAAATCAAAGATGACAAAAACAGACAGAAAGAAATACCATGTTTTTGGATTAGAAGAATCAATATTGTCAAAATGACTATACTACCCAAGACAATCTACATATTCAATGCAATCCCTATCAAATTACCAAGGGCATTTTTCACAGAACTAGAACAAAAAATCTTAAAATTTGTATGGAGACACAAAAGACCCTGAATAGCCAAAGCAATCTTGAGAAAGAAAAACAGAACTGGAGGAATCAGGCTCCGTGACTTCAGACTATACTACAAAGCTAAAGTCATCAAAACAGTATGGAACTGGCACAAAAACAGAAATATAGATCAATGGAATAGGATAGAAAGCCCAGAAATAAACCCACGCACCATGGTCAATTAACCTATGACAATGAAGGCAAGACTATATGATGGAGAAAAGACAGTCTCTTCAATAAATAGTGCTGGGAAAACTGGACAGCTACATGTAAAAAATATGAACATTCTTTAATACCATACACAAAAGTAAACTCAAAATGGATTAAAGACCTAAATGTAAGACTGGATACTCTAAACTCTTAGAGGAAAACATAGGCAGAACACTCTGACATAAATTGCAGCACGATCTTTTTCAATCCACGTCTAGAGTAATGGAAATTAAAAAACAAAAAAACAAGAAACAAATGGGACTTAATTAAACTCAAAAGCTTTTGCACAGCAAAGAAAGTGCAAAGACAACCCATAAAATTGGAGAAAATATTTGCAAATGATGTAGCAGACAAGGGATTAATCTCCAAAATTTACAAACAACTCATGTGGCTCAGTATGAAAAAAACAAACAACCCAATAAAAAAATGGGCAGAAGACCTAAATAGACATTTCTCGAAAGAAAACATACAGATGGCCAGGAGGCATGTGAAAAGATGCTCAACATTAGTAATTATTATAGAAATGCAAATCAAAACTACAATGAGGTACTACCTCACACCAGTCAGAACGGCCATCATCAAAAAGTCTACAAACAATAAATACTGGAGAGGGTGTGGAGAAAAGGGAACCCTCTTGCACTGTTGGTGGGAATGTAAATTGGTACAGCCACTGTGGAGAACAGTATGGAGGTGCCTTAAAAAACTAAAATTAGAGCTACCATATGATCCAGGAATCCCACTCCTGGGCATATATCCAGAGAAAAACATGGCTTGAAAGGATACATGCACCCCAGTGTTCATTTCAGCCCCGTTTACAATAGCCAAGACATGGAAGCAACCTAAATGTCCATCAACAGATGAATGGATAAAGATGTGGTACATATATACAATGGAATATTACTCAGCCATTAAAAAGAATGAAATAATGCCATTTGCAGCAACATGGATGGACCTGGGGATTATCATACTAAGTGAAGTCAGACAAAGAAAGACAAATATCATATGATATTGCTTATATGTAGAATCCAAGAGAAATGATACAAATGAACTTGTTTACAAGACAGAAACAGACTCACAGACTTAGAGAAGGAACTTGTGGTTGCCAGGGGCGAAGGGTGGGGGTAGGGATAGATTGGGAGTTTGGGATTGAGATGTACACACTTCTATATTTAGAATAGATGGCCAACAGGGACCTACTGTATGGCATGGGGAACTCTGTTCAATATTCTGTAATAACCTAAATGAGAAAAGAATTTGAAAAAGGATAATGTGTATGTAAAAAACAAAAAAAGCAATAAATGTGTCTAAAATCATGAAGCACTGGTAGAGCTCAGAAACCAAAATTACTTACTGTGAGCTGCTCTTAGAGCTATATTTATTAAGCTGATCAGCAATTACTTAAGTGGTGCTTTGTGACAGCTCAAGCCAATTTTTATTAGTTATTTAAAAATTTTACTTATAAATATAATATTGGGTTTTGCCTACCCCCTCATGGCCAAATACACAGTAGGTGCTATTATCATCGTTAAGCCGAATTTATAAGAAAAATAAAAATACCAACATACCTCTTTGCCCTTTCACCTCCCCATCTGAACTCTTAGCTACGTCACTGAGTTGACCATTACATCTCTTCCATGTTAAAAGCTTTAAACTCAAAGAAAAATACCCATCATTTCATAATAAAAGTCAATAGGAAATAGGAATTCTTTAACACAAATGAACAATTATTCACAAAAATAATCTAAACTCTATAGTAAGGCTTACCTGCAAACATCTAAGTTTTACTAATTACTAAAGATCCACGCACCAACGAACTTCTTTCAAGTTACTTGCTGACAATACTACTTTACAAATAAGGCTATGCATGGTGAAGTAATGACAAGAGGGAAAAAGGTTCTTTCTCAAAGTGGCAACATATTCTCCATTGCTGAATAGAAGAAGGTGAGTGTGAAGTACATCTGCAGAGCAGAAAGTTCTCACCAGAAAAGTGGCTCTCTCAAATAGAAGCACTTCATCAGCCTCAATAATTTCAGCAAAATTCCTTAGGTTCATTTCCAGCTGCTGAACATTGGGAATCAGCTGATAAACAATGCTGGACCAAGCCTAACAGAACAGAAGCACAGTATAATATTACTAACAGGTAGCCAGTCCAGATCTTTGCAAATGAGTAAGTATACTATAACATACAGACAGCAAAATATGGTGATAATTGAGTCCCAAACAAATTCTGGCAACAAGTATAACACAAACGAAGTGAGAAAATGAAGATAATATTTGATTTTTATCCTTCAGTTGGATTTTTTAAAGTTTCAAACACTTTTGTAAAATACTTCTTTCCATTGATAATTAAAAATAAACAAATATTTAATTCCATCATATTACCTTAGGGAAGTTGAAAACTCTGATATACTGGGCTAAAGAACTTCTAATCCAGCCATTCAAACAGATATGTAAGTCCAATAGTGTAGATTGCTCTAAAGATCAGAACCTAATAATGCTATATTTAACATACATCTAACAATCAATTTTATGAAAATATCAGAGCCACGTAGAAAAATGGCCCCTCCCCTCAATGGGATAACATACAATAGAAATTACAAGAGAAATTAGTGGCATTATCATTCCAAAAGGCTTATTGTCAGCTTTATAAATTATTGATCCAATTGAATTAAAAACAGTCCACTGCGTGTTTGCCTAAAACTGACTTCATCCAGAGGAGTATGACTAAAATAAGGAGTTGAAATTAACCACACCCTCCCTCTATTCTCTTAAGGCTCTTTTATTTGAATTTTCATTATAATATTTCTTTCAATTTTGCTCCAATTTGTCTGGTAAGGTGTACAGTGTTCTTCTCTCCCCTACTAGAGGGCAGGAACCTGGTCTTAGCCATCTGTGCGTCCAACAGCATCAAGCAGATTGCAATGAGTGCTTTTAGAATAAAACTTAATATAAAAATTTATGTCAGCTCTATGCAATATTGATGTAAGAGAGAGTAGAGCCATGTCTCTGTTCCAATTAGTTTTTTACTTAGGCATGGGGGTTCAGGTTCCAAGTTCCCAGGTCGGTGTTAATGTCACTGCTGAATTTACCTTGGAGAAGGCACCAAAGCTAACCACAGCAGAGACATTGTCACTCACAGCAGTGTTGTGATTAGCCAATTGTCTTTGGTCGTGTTATGTATTGCCATCCTTCACACCGCAGTTGGTTCTTATCAGTGCGTCATGTCCATCCTTATTCACGGTTACCTGTTCTATGGGAATAAGGCTTTGAGAGAAATTCGGCCCAAATTAATCTAGAACAGTATTTCCTAGATAGGTATCTCAAAATGATCTGTTATTAGAGCGAGGCTGGGTCAACATATTGGGGAAAAAATGAATTAGTTAAAAAAATAAATCAGTGGCTATGTTTAAAGTCCAATTGTTTTTCTCCTTGGCAAATCAGGTTTCTGTGCTTTTGGTTGTAGATACTTGTCAGATGGAGTTGATACTGAGGCTGTAGCTACAAGTCACAGAGAAGGATGCTTTCCTTCCCAGACTTGTCAATGGATACCAGAAGCAGTCTGACCACAGGAGGACCCAAAAGGAGCCAGTCTTTCAAATCACTAAATCAGTGGGAGAAAGGGAGGAAGCAGGATAAGGAGCCTATGTACCAATAAGGTAATTTCAGCTTCATCCATAACACAGCTATTGTTTGTAACCTCTACAACTACTACAAGCAGTGTGGCATCCATTCCATCAATGGGAACAATCTCTCTGGTTGAAAGAATGCTAGTCTCTAATTTGGCATGAAAGTTGAAGCTATCATACTCTAGAAATAACATATCCCATTCTAAGACTCCCTTCTCCAATCTCTCCCCTAAATATTGTTCTTCTATTGCCATCCAAACTTAGGCAGACTAGCTTATATCCTGTAGAGGTACCTGAATATTAGATACAATTCCAGTCAGCACTGAGACCACAACAGGTCAAAATGGATGATGGTCAGTGAAACCTCTACTGTCATGAAGATCTGTATCAAATTAATCAGGACCAAACTGGGTTAATTCAGTGTGATCTGGTAGGTATGTCGACACAATCTAAGATCAAAACCAAAATTTCTTAAGGTTAAATTGGGTATTTTTCAAACAATTTATTGTAGATTATTTCTTCTTTTGGTTCAACACATCTAGATGGCTATGAAAGAGTTTAAAATCTTTTAGTTTTGATAATACCCTTCTAGCTTTTTTTTCATGCTCTTTAAATGAGAGAACTCAGGGAAACATACACACCTTATAGAGAGTTTCATCCCAGATAGATGTTCGGAAGCAAGAACATTCCAATGGGCGAGACAAACGCCTCAGATCTTCTTCTCGCTCTTTAAAAATCTGAAGTAAATAGACCAACATACTGATCAGCATATAACTAACAGCTCTCCTCTCTCACTGCAAGATCTGAGGTGTAATATTTTAGCATATTTTAAACAGGGGCATTTCGTTTTTCCTCAGGGGAATTTTTAAATGTGTACGTTACTTTACAGACTAGGATGGCAGAAATGATTTCAAGTCAGGTCTACAAAGTACAATGGCTACTAGAATTCTTAAGGACTGTGCTGCTTGTTTTGAGTACTCACTGAGAATACTATGCTGAAAAATAAAATTTACCGTACAGAGGAATCTTAATAAAATATATCTAACATTCCAAATAATCCAATCTGGGTCATTTTTAAGATATGCATACCAATATCAAGATTTTATAAATCAAAATACTTCAACTTTTTGTAGATATCTTACTCTCATACACACATGCATACACATATATTATTTCTGTATGGACTGTATTTATTTGGCTACATAGATATAACAACCCCTTACACACAAATATCTATTCTTCTTGGCTATGTATCTATCTATATATATGCCCATATATACATGGAAAAATATCTATTTATACAAATATAAACACATACACAGATATTTTCCAGGACTGGGTGGGCTTATAGTGAATGCACTGTTCACACTGTGATGGATAATTTTATGCAACAACTAGGTTAGGCCACAATACCCATTTGGTTAAACACCAATTTAGATGTTGCTATGAAGGTATTTTTTAGATGAGATTAATATTTAAGTCAGTGGATTTTTAGTAAAGCAGATCCCCCTCCATAATATGGGTAAGCTTTATATAACCAGTTGAAGGCCTTAAGAGAAAAAGACTGCCATTCCCCAGGAAGAGGGAATTCTGCCTTCCAGACTGCCTTCTGACTCAAGCTGCAACAAGGGTATCTAGCCTATCAGTCTGCCCTGCAGATTTCAGACTTGCCAGCCTCCACAATCATATGAGTCAATTCCTTAAAATTAATCAGTCTCTCTCTTATTCTCACTCTCTCTCTCTCTCTCTCTCTCTCTCTCTCTCTCCACACACACACACACACACACACACACACACACACACACACAAACACACACTTCTTATTGGTTCTGTTTCTCTGAGGAACCCTGACTAATACACACACATAGAGGGAAACACCTATCTTGCTTGAAACTGATATTCAGGGAAGCACCCTAGCCATTTTATTCCAAAACCTCCAAGTCTGAAAGTTTAATGAAATAGAGTATACTTTTCTTAATTAAGCTTAAAATCCCACAAAGAACATTAATGTATCTTTGGGGATATTTACATAAGCATTTAGAAAACAATATGTCGATCACTAAAAATGACAAGTAATTTAAAAATCCATAAGGAGGTCATTTATTGGAATGCTCTAAGTTTTTCTGTTGCAAATTGGGCCAGGGAAACAAAACAAAAAACAGTAATAATAACAAACCCCTCACAAGCTCAAGATCAAGCTACATAAAGAATTTTCTGCTGAATTAAAACAGAATTGATATTTAGTGAGAGGGAGAAGGAATTAAAAAGAATACTCAAAAGTCCTTTTCAGAGTCAAATACGGAACCCTGTCAAGTGGTTTCTGAAAGCCTGTAAGCTAACCTAGAAACACCAAAACATACTCAAATACTGGAACACTGAAGGCAATCCTGTAACTAATTACGGGAAAAAAAAGTATTCCTGCCCACAGTTATTACCAAAAAATTCTTAAGTTATAGGGGATCCTTAGACTCCTAGGTTCCAACCCAAAGAGGAACTGTATTCTTCTACATCACCAGTATATTCTAAAACTGCTTTCCTCAACTTTACCCTTGGAAATAGAGGATCTTCTCTTTCAGCTTAGACTTTAAAATCCAATCCTCTTATTTTATATGGAGCAAACTAAAGCTAGACTCTATTTGTGACTTGCCAGTCCTGGGGTATCATAGCTAGCTAGGGGTTTGCCCTTTCTACTGTGTCTTTTCTTGTTTAAATTTATGTGTACTAACTCCCATGCTAGAAAAGAAGATAAATATACCATATCAGTGCAATTATGAGGGCCTTGGCATTGTGCCTAACAGTATAGTTGGCATTTGAATTGGTGCATACCAGTTTTCTAGGTCAACCTAGTGACAGCTATGACCTTTCTTTATCTCACCCCTGGTGGGTCTTCTAGCCTTGAAAATAACTGCCTGCTCTGAAGGACAGTAAAACAGTGGTATCAAATATATTTTAAAAGTACATAAAGCTGCTTAGTGATAACACAGTCAGGATCCTTTCCTAAATTTGAAAATTATTTGCTAAATGAACATTATATTTCCCTTACCATGGAACATTTGTTTATAAGTGTTTTTTTGTTTGTTTTTGTTTTTTTTGCGGTACGCGGGCCTCTCACTGCTGTGGCCTCTCCCGTTGCAGAGCACAGGCTCCGGACGCGCAGGCTCAGCGGCCATGGCTCACAGGCCCAGCCGCTCCACGGCATGTGGGATCCTCCCGGACCGGGGCACGAACCCGCGTCCCCTGCATCGGCAGGCGGACTCTTAACCACTGCGCCACCAGGGAAGCCCTGTTTATAAGTGTTTTTAAAAACAAATGTCAACTTTATTTTGAAAGCTTATGCTGAGATTTTTTTTTCCTAAAAAAGAATGGTACAAATTTACCTATATCTCTACAGAAGTCTACAAAGTATGTCAATTATTTGGTGCACCACCCATTCTATTTCTTACCAGGTCTCGTTGATCCTCCTGTACCAGATCCATTTTATGCACCAAGCAAAAGATTTTGGCATCTGGAGAATTCTGTAGAATGGCCTCCAGGCATGACTGGTAATAGTGCATGTCCTTTTCCAGTTCGCGGCTTTCCACATCAAAGACATAAATCAGAACCTCCACATTACGGAAGATGTTGTCTCGTTGGCTGGTGAAATAATTTTCCATGAAGGTGTCCTGTCTAGTAGGAAAAAAAATCTAGGTAATAAGCAAGTCATCACTTAATCACTCCTATTTACGATCTATTTTTGTTGGCTTAATCAGTGTGAAAGATAATCCTAAAGCTTCAAATTAAAGGGAAAATGATAGCAAATTAGGATGGCCTCACCTTCTTACTTCTTAAGCACATCTAGTGCCACCTTTTGCTCCTCTCCTTGTGTTCCAAATATACTTTGACCTTCCTTCAGTTCTAGTGGCCCATGGTCTACCCACCGAGGGGCCTTTACACATGCTTTTCACTCTGTCTCACATGCTATCCCCTTACTTTTATACATAATTAACTCCTACTTGTTCCACTGGATTTCAGTTCAATTCATACTTCCTCACAGAAACTATCCCTGACCTCACTGACTTGGGCAAATCTAGTCACCATAGGCAATTATACTAACACATTGGTTTTATTTTTAACACTCACCACAAGTGTGATATTATACATATTTGTGTGAGTTTTTAATTAATGGCATTCAATCCCCTAGATGGCAAGCTCCATGAAGGTAAGGACCATGTCTGTTACAGTTTGACATTGTTTCCCAGCTTTTAGCACAGAGCTTGCCACAGAGTAGTTGCTCAATGAATATTTACTGAATAAAAAACTAGTCAAACACTCTAAACTATATGAAAATGGCTCCAAGTTAACATTTTAGCAGAATGTTGCTCTTTGCTCCTTAGGCTGTGTGCTGCTTCCCAAGAAATTCTCAATTGCCAGCTGGATAGATGAATACAGTAGTGTTCTGTCCTAAACAAAAAAATCAAGGGGTGGCATCAACAACATGGTGGAATGAAAAGCTACCTCTGTCTCTCCCCTTCAATCTACAACCAGTAAAACATTCACAACTCAACAAAGGTACTTTTGTCCAACACACCAGGATGCTAGAGAATTCCACACACCTGTACATCTAAAGATGGATGGACTGGAACAGACAGAGGAGGCAGAACTGAAGGAACAGTAGAGGTAGTGCCTATAATCCTGGCCCTCTGGCCATGGCAGCTAAGCCTGTAGCCCCAGAGAACCTGGTAGCAGCAGAGCAGACAGCACACACAACACCAGCCTCCTGGCTGCAGTGGCACCCATGGCCACATCTAACTGTACATCCGTGGGAATGGGGCCTGCGGCCCTGTCCCTCCAGCCACTGAGGTGCCCAAGTCTCCCGTTCCTATGCTCTCCCACCAGCAGTGGCAGAGCCTAAGAACCTTAGAAAACCAGATAGGGAAGAGGCACTGGTATGACCCTGGCTTCCCCCACCCCTTCCCCCTGCGGTGCCTGAGCCTGTGAGCCTGTGACTCAGAGGATCCTGGAAGCAAGGGAAGAACCCACCATCCAGGTGAACCAGGTAGCTTCTGCCAGTGACAAAGGCAGAAGCAAGGTGCCAATGACCAAGAAAACACCAGAAGTGATAATGAGAGTTGGGACAGGGGGCACACCTCTGACAGAGGCAGCTCAGGTAAGAGAAACCAAAAACTTGTGCTATAGTACCACCTATGGAAAAAGAAAAGACCCCCAATTTCTAACTTGTCTCACTTCACATGCTCTGGCAGAAGGAAGTACCATGAAGAAGCACAGTAACACCGCACCACAAAAAGAAAATGACAATTCTCCAGAAACCAAAGTTAAAGTCACATAATAATGTGATCTGATAGAGAATTTAAAATAGCTGTCATGAAGAAATTCAACAAGCTACATGAAAACTCAGAAAGGCACATCAATTAGCTCAAGAATAAAATTAATAAACAGGAATGCTTTACCAAAAAGGTTGAAACTAAAAAAAAGAACTAAAATTCTGGAGCTGAAAAACTCAATAAATGAGATAAAGAATGCATTAAAAAGCACTGGAAATAAGGCAGACCATATGGAAGAATCAGTGAGTGTGAAGACAGAAATCTAGAAAAGATACAAGTAGAAGAGGAAAGAAAAATAAGATGCAAAAAAATGAGGAAATTCTACAAGAACTATCTGACTCTTAAGTAGGGCAACATTAGGATAATGGACATCACCGAAAGAGAAAAGAGGGAGAAGGGAGCAGAGAGTTTATTTAAACAAATAATAGCTGAGAATTTCCTAAACTGTGGAAGGAACTGGATAGACAACTCCATGAAGCTAAAAGAACACGTAATTACCTCAACGCAAAAAGACCTTCTCCAAGACACATATTAAAACTGCCAAAAGTCTATGACAAACAATTTTGTAGGCAGCCAGGGAGAAAAAAATGGTAAACTACAAAGGAACCTAAATTAGGCTATCAGCAGATTTCTAAGCAGAAACTCTATAGGTCAGGTGGGAATGGAATGACATTATCAAAATACTAAAAGATAAAAGTTGTCACCCAAGAATACTGTATCCACCAAAGTTATCATTCAGATATGAAGGAGAAGTAAAGACTTTCACAGACAAACAAAAACTGAGGGAGTTCATCAACACTAGACCTGCCTTACAAGAGATGTTGAACAGAGGTCGTACACCAGAAACAAAGACAAAAGTACACAAAACTTGGAGAAAGGTGATAGACAGAAAGAATCAGAAAATTGCAACTATTTATCAGAAAAGGTTCTTAAACACTTTATTACAGTATAAAGATTAAAAAAGGGAGAAAATGCAGAAAAAATAACTATAGCTATTTCAATTTGGTAACAAACTTACAATGTAAAAAGGGAACGTTTGAGACAACAAAAACACAAAAGGGGAAGAGGAAAACCATATAGTTAAATGAAGATAAGATGCTATCAGCAGAAAAAACTATTTATCTATGTGACATTTGATACAAACTTCATGTTAAGTACAAAACATAAATCTAGAACGGAGACACAAAACAAAATGAGGAAACTGAGAAAAATACCATAGAAAACCACCAAACAAAAATGGAAGACAAAAACGCAAGGAAAAAGAAACAATGAGCCCGTCCTTATAAAAGGGAAGTTGGAGACTGAGTTGGTCACCACATTGGGACACTCCTGGCAGGGAAGCAGCACAGAAATGACCATGTGGCTGACAGGGTCTTGGTGTTCCACCTGGGTGTTAGGCCTGAGACTCAGAGGTGGGAGAGCCAAGTCTAGGACATTGGACCACCAGAGACCTCCCAGCCCAATTTAATATCAAACGGTGAAAGCTCTCACAGAGATCTCCATCTCAACGCAAAGACCCAGCTCCACTGAACAACCAGCAAAATACAGTGCTGGACACCCTATGCTAAACAACAAGCAAGTCAGGAAAACAAACACAGCCATTAGCAGAGAGGCTGCCTAAAATCATACAAAGTTCACAGACAACCCAAGCCACACCACTGAGCATGGCCCTGCCCAGCAGAAAGACAAGATCCAGTCCCACCCATGAGAACACAGGTACCAGTCCCCTCCACCAGGAAGCCTACAGAAGCCACTGAACCAACCTCACCCACTGGGGGCAGACACCAAAAACAACGGGAACTACGAACAGGCAACCTGCAAAAAGGAGACCCCAAACACAGTAAGTTAAAAAAAAAAATGAAAAGACAGAGAAAAATGCATGAGATGAAGGAGCAATGTAAAAACAAACCAGACCAAACAAATGAAGAGGAAATAAGCAGTCTACATGAAAAACAATTCAAAGTAATGAGAGTAAAGATGATCCAAAACCTTGGAAACAGAAGGGAGAAAATACAAAAAACCTTTCACAAGGACCTAGAAGAATTAAAGAGCAAACAAACAATGATGAACAACAACACAATGAATGAAATTAAAAATTCTTTAGAAGGAATAAACAGCAGAATAACTGAGGCAGAAGAATGGATAAGTGACCTGGAAGATAAAATAGTGGAAATAACTGCCACAGAGCAGAATAAAGAAAAAAAAATGAAAAGAATTGAGGACAGGCTCACAGACCTCTGAGACAACATTAAACACATGAACATTCGAATTATAGGAGTCCCAGAAGAAGAGAAAAAGTAAGGGTCTAAGAAAATATTTGAAGGGATTATAGTTGAAAACTTCTCTAACATGGGAAAAGAAATAGTCAATCAAGTACAGGAAGCACAGAGAATCCCATACAGGATAAATCCAAGGAGAAACATGCAAAGAAACATATTAATCAAACTATCAAAAATTAAATACAAAGAAAAAATGCTAAAAGCAGCAAGGGTAAAGCCACAAATAATAATACAACGGAATACCCATAAAGTTAACAGCTGATCTTTCAGCAGAAACTCTGCAAGCCAGAAGGGAGTGGTAGGACATATTTAAAGTGATGAAAGGGAAAAACCTACAACCAAGATTACTCTACACAGTAAGGAACTCATTCAGGTTCAATGGAGAAATTAAAATCTTTACTGATAAGCAAAAGCTAAGGGAATTCAACACCACCGAAACAGCTTTACAACACATGCTAAAGGAACTTCTCTAGGCAGGAAAGACAAGAGAAGGAAAAGCCCTACAATAACAAACCCAAAACAATTAAGAAAATGGTAATAGGAACATACATATCAATAGCTACCTTAAATGTAAATGGATTCAATGCTCCAACCAAAACACAGAGACTGGCTGAAGGGATTCAAAAACAAGACCCGTATATACTCTACCTACAAGAGACCCACTTCAGACCAAGGGACACATAAAGACTGAAACTGAAGGGGTGGAAAAAGATATTCCACACAAATGGAAATCAAAAGAAAGCTGGAGGAAGAATTCTCATGTCAGACAAAATAGACTTTAAAATACAGACAAGAGACAAAGAAGGACACTACATGATGATCAAGGGATCAATCCAAGAAGAAGAGAAAACAACTGTAAATATTTATGTACCCAACATAAGAGCACCTCAATACAAAAGGCAAATACTAACAGGCATAGAAGGGGAAATTGACAGTAACACAACAATAGTAGGGGACTTTAACACCACACTTTCACCAATGAACAGATCATCCAAAATGAAAATAAATTAGGAAACACAAGCCTTAAATGACACATTAGATAAGATGGACTTAATTGATATTTATAGGACACTCCATCGAAAAACAACAGAATATTTTGTTCTCAAGTGCTAATGGAACATTCTCCAGGATAGATTCATATCTTCGGAAAAATCAAGCATTGGTAAATATAAAAAAATTGAAACCGTGTCAAGTATCTTTTCCAACCACAATGCTATGAGACTAGGTATCAATTACAGTAAAAAAAAGAAACTAAAAAATACAAACACATGGAGGCTAAACAATACACTACTTCATAACCAAGAAATCACTGAAGAAAATCAAAGAGGAAATCAAAAAATACCTAGAAACAAATGACAATGAAAACATAATGACTCAAAACCTATGGGATGCAGCAAAAGCAGTTTTAAGAGGGAAGATTATAGCAATACAACCCTACCTCAAGAAACAAGAAACATCTCAAATAGAGAACCTAATGTTACACCTAAAGCAATTAGAGAAAGAAGAACACAAAAACCCCAAAGTGAGCAGAAGGAAAGAAATCATAAAGATCAGCTCAGAAATAAATGAAAAAGAAATGAAGGAAACGATAGCAAAGATCAATAAAACCAAAGGCTGGTTTGTTGAGAAAATAAACAAAATTGATAAACCGTTAGCCAGACTCATCACGGAAAAAAGGGAGAAGACACAAATCAGCAAGATTAGAAATGAAAAAGAAGTAACATCTGACACTGCAGAAAGACAAAGGATCATGATTGATTACTACAAGCAACTATATGCCAATAAAATGGAGAACCTGGAAGAAATGGACAAATTCTTAGAAATGCACAACCTTTCAAGATGGAACCAGGAAGAAATAGAAAATATAAACAGACTAATCACAAGCACTGAAATTGAAACTGTGATTAAAAATCTTCCAACAAACAAAAGTCCAGGACCAGATGGCTTCACAGGTGAATTCTACCAAACATTTAGAGAAGACCTAACACCTAACCTTCTCAAATGCTTCCAAAATATAGCAGAGGGAGGAATACTCCCAAACTCATTCTACGAGGCCACCATCACCCTGATACCAAAACCAGACAAAGATGTCACAAAAAAAGAAAACTACAGGCCAATATCACCGATGAACATAAATGCAAAAATTCCCAACAAAATACTAGCAAACAGAATCCAACAGCACAGTAAAAGGACCATACACCATAATCAAGTGGGGTTTATCCCAGGAATGCAAGGATTCTTCAATATACGCAAATCAATCAACGTGATACACCATATTACCAAACTGAAGGAGAAAAACCATATGATAATCTCAAAAGATGCAGAAAAAGCTTTCAACAAAATTCAACACCCATATATTATAAAAGCTCTCCAGAAAGCAGGCATAGAGGGAACTTACCTCAACATAATAAAGGCCATATATGACAAACCCACAGCCAACATTGTTCTCAATGGTGAACAACTGAAACCATTTCCTCTAAGGTCAGCAGCAAGACAAGGCTGCCCACCTGCACCACTACTATTCAACATTGTTTTGGAAGTTTTAGCCACGGCAATCAGAGAAGAAAAGGAAATAAAAGGAATCCAAATCAGAAAAGAATAAATAAAACTTCCACTGTTTGCAGATGGCATGATACTATACATAGAGAATCCTAAAGATGCTACCAGAAAACTGCTGGACCTCATCAATGAATTTGGCCAAGTTGCAGGATGCAAAATTAATGCACTGAAATCTCTGGCATTCCTATACACTAAGAACGAAAAATCTTAAAGAGAAATTACAAAAATACTCCCATTTACCACTGCAACAAGAAGAATAAAATACCTAGGAATAAACCTATCTAAGGAGACAAAAGACCTGTATGCAAAAAACTATAAGACACTGATGAAAGAAATTAAAGATGATACAAAGAGATGGAGAGATATACCATGTTCTTGGATTGGAAGAATCAACACTGTGAAAATGAGTTTACTACCCAAAGCAATCTGCAATTCAATGCAATCTCTATCAAACTACCAATGGCATCTTTCACAGAGTTAGAACAAAAAATTTCACAATTTGTATGGAAACACAAAAGACCCTGAAGAGCCAAAGTACTCTTGAGAAAGAAAACCAGAGCTGGAGGAATCAGGCTCCCTAGCTTCAGACTATACTACCAAGCTACAGTAATCAAGACAGTATGGTACTGGCACAAAAACAGAAATACTGATCAATGGAACAGGACAGAAAGCCCAGAGATAAACCCACACACATATGGTCACCTTATCTTTGATAAGGGAGTCACGAATATACAGTGGAGAAAACACAGTCTCTTCAATACGTGGTGCTGGGAAAACTGGACAGCTACATGTAAAAGAATGAAATTAGAACACTCCCTAACACCAAACACAAAAGTAGACTCAAAATGGATTAAAGACCTAAATGTAAGGCCAGACACTATAAAACTCTTAGAGGAAAACATAGGCAGAATACTCTATGGCATAAAACACAGCAAGATCCTTTTTGACCCACCTCCTAGAGAAGTGGAAGTAAAAACAAAAATAAACAAATGAGACCTAATGAAACTTAAAAGCTTTTGCACATCAAATGAAACCATAAAGAAGATGAAAAGACAATACTCCGAATGGGAGAAAATATTTGCAAACAAAGCAGCTGACAAAGGTTTAACCTCCAAAATACAGAAGTAGCGCATGCAGCTCAACATCGAAAAAACACACAACCGAATGCAAAAATGGGCAGAAGACCTAAGTAGACATTTCTGCAAAAAAGATATACAGATTTTCAAAAAACACATGGAAGGATGCTCTAAATCACTAATCATTAGAGAAATGCAAATCAAAACCACAATGAGGTATCATGTCATATGCATCAGAATGGCCAACATCAAAAAATCTACAAACAGTAAATGCTGGCGAGGGTGTGGAGAAAAGGGAATCCTCTTGCACTTGTGGTGGGAATGTAAATTAACACAGCCACTATGGTGAACAGTATGGACGTTCCTTAAAAAGCTAAAAATAGAACTACCATATGACCCAGCAATACCACTACTGGGCATATACGGAGAAAACCATAATTCAAAAAGAGACGTACCACAATGTTTACTGCAGCACTATTTACAATAGTCAGGACATGGAAGCAACCTAAGTGTCCATCAACAGATTAACGGATAGAGTAGATGTGGCATATATATACAATGGAATATTACTCAGCCATAAAAAGAAATGAAACTGAGTTATTTTTAGTGAGCTGGATGGACCTAGTCTGTCATACAGAGTGAAGTCAGAAAGAGAAAAACAAATACCATACGCTAACACATATATATGGGATCTTAAAAAAATGGTTCTGATGAACCTAGGGGCAGGACAGGAATAAAGACGCAGACGTAGAGAATGGACTTGAGGACATGGGGAGGGTGATGGGTAAGCTGGAACGAAGTGAGCGAGTATCACTGACATATATACACTATCAAATCTTGTACAGCAGAAATTAACACAACATTGTAAAGCAATTATACTCCAATAAAGATGTTAGAAAAAGGAAACAATGATAATATAGAGCAAGCAGAAATCAGAAGATAAAATGGCAGTACTAAGTACTCATCCATTAATAACCACCCAAAATGTAAATGAACTGAATTCACCAATCAAAAGACACAGAATAGCTGGAGAGGTTATAAAAACAATACTCAACTCTGTGCTGCCTCCATGAGATTCACCTCAGCTCTATAGGCTAAAAGTAAACAGACAGAAGGTGACTGTCTAAGCAAATGTCAGTGAAAAGAAAGTGGGTGTAGCCATACTCATATCACACAAAATGGACTTCAAGCCGAAAAAGGGTAGTAAGAGATAAAAATGATGTAACAGTGATTAATATGGGAGCACCAAAATATATAAAGCAATTATTAACAGAAGAAAACAAATTGACAGCAATGTGATAATAGCAGGGAAATTTAACACCAATACCCCACTTACATCAATGGACAGATCATCCAGACAGATGGCCTTAAATGAAGAAAACACTGGCCTTAAATGAAATATCAGACCAGATGGATTTGATAGATTTGTACAGAACATTCCATCCAAATGCAGCAGAATACAACTTTTTCTGCACATGGAACTTTCTGAGAGATAGACCATATGTTGTAACACAAAACAAGGCTCAATAAATTTAAAAAGACTGAAATCATATCAAGCATCTTTTCTGACAATGGTATGAAACAAATCAACCACAAGAATAAAGCTGGAAAAATAACAAATATGTGGAGACTGAACAACATGTTACTGAACAATATTGGGTCAATGAAGAAATCAAAGGAGAAATCAAAAACTACCTGAAGGCAAATGAAAATATGACATATCAAAATCTATGTGATCCAGCAAAGTGGCACAAATAGGGAAGTTTATAGTAATACAGGTCTACCTCAAGAAACAAGAAAAATCTCAAATAAATAACTTTATACCTAAAGGAACTAGAAAAAGAAGAACAAAGCCCAAGATCAGTAAAAGAAAGTAAATAACAAAGATCAGAGCAGATATAAATGAAATAGAGACTAAAAGGACTAGAGAAAAGGTCAATGAAATTAACAGTGGGTTCTTTTGAAGAATAAAAAAACCTGACAAACCATTAGCTAGACTCACAAAGAAGAAAAGAGAGAAAATCCTGATTAAAAAATCAGAAACAAAAGAGAAGAGTAAAAAAAGATACCACAGAAATACAAAGGATTATAAGAGAATACTATGAACAGCTATATTCCAACAAATTGGACAACCTAGAAGAAATGGACAAATTCTTAGAATCATACAACCTTCTATGACAGAACCATGAAGAAATAGTTTGAATAGACTGATCACTAGTAAAGAGATTAAAACAGTAATCAAAAAGCTACCAAAAAACAAAAGTCCAGGACCACATGGTTTCACAGATGAATTCTACCAAACATTCAAGGAAGATTTAATACCTATCCTTCCCAAACTACTCCAAAAAACTGAAGAGAAGGGAACACTTCCTAACTCATTTTATGAGGCCTACATTACCATGATACCAAAACCAGACAAAGCCAACACACACAAAAAGAAAATTACAAGCCAATATCTCTGATGCACATAGATGCAAAAATCCTCAATAAAATAATAGCAAACCAAATACAATGCATTAAAAGCATCATGCACCATGATCTGGTGGGATTTATTCCAGTTATACAAGGATGGTTCAACACCTGCAAATCAAGCCATGTGATATATCACATTAACAAAATAAAGTATAAAAATCATATGATTATCTGAGTAATTGCAGAAAAATCATTTGACAAGATTCAACACACATTTATGATAAAACTCTCAATAAAGTAGTTATAAAAAGAATGTACCTCAACATAATAAAGGCCATATATGAAAAACCCAGAGCTAACATCATACTCAATGGTGAAAAACTGAAAGCTATTCCTCTAAAATCAGGAACAAGACAAGAATGCCCACCCTAGCCACTTTTATTCAACATAGTATTGGAAGTCCTAGTCAGAGCAATTAGGCAAGAAAAGGAAATAAAAGACATCCAAATTGGAAAGAAAGAAGTAAAACTGTTACTATTTGTAGATGACATGATTTTATATATAGAAAATCCTGAAGTCTCCACCAAAAGAAACTATTAGAAATAAGAAACAAAGACATTAAATTTGCAGGATATGAAATCAATATACAAAAATCTGTTGTATTTCTATACACCAATAATGAGCTAGTAGAGAGATTAAGTAAACAATACCATTTGTAATTGTGACAAAAATAATAAAATACCTAGGAATAAATTTAACCAAGGAAGTAAAAAAGAACTGTACACTGAAATCTATAAACCAATGATGAAAGGAATTGAAGAAACAAATAAATGAGAAGATATTCTCTGCTCTTGGATTCGAAGAATTAGTATCGTTAAAATGTCTCTATTACCCAAAGCAACATAAAAACTGAATGCAATCCCTATCAAAATTCTAACAACATTTTTCACAGAAATACATCAAATAATCCTAAAATTTGAAATTTTTATGGAAACATAGAAGATCCCAAACAGACAAAGCAATTCTGAAAAAAAGAACAAAGCTGGAGGTACATCACTCCCTGATTTCAAAATATACTACAAAGCCACAGTAATCAAAACTGAATGGTATTGGCAGAAAAACACACACAGAGCAAGGAGCAGAATTGAGAGCCTAGAAATAAACCCATGCATATATGGACAATTAATTTACAACAAAGGAGCAAGAACACACAGTGGAGAAAGAATAGTCTCTTCAATAAATGGTGTTGGAAAAAATGAAGAGTGACATGCAAAAACGTGAAACTAGACCAATATCACACCATACAGAAAAAATAACTGAAAATGGTTTAAGGACTTCAACACAAGATTTGAAACCATAAAACTCCTAGAAGAAAACATAGGCAGTATGGTCTTTGATATCAGTCTTAGCAATGTCTTTCTAGATATGTCTCCTCAGACAAAGGAAACAAAAGCAAAAATAAACAAATGGGACTACATCAAAATAAAAAGCTTCTGCATAGCAAAAGAAACCATCAATAGAACAAAAAGGCAACCTACTGAATGGAAAAAGGTATTTGAAAAACATATATCTGATAAGCAGTCAATATCCAAAATACATAAAGAATTCATACAAACTCATCAACAACAAAACAAGCAACCTGATTAAAAAATGGGAAGAGCAGGGCTTCCCTGGTGGCACAGTGGTTGAGAGTCCACCTGCCGATGCAGGGGACATGGGTTTGTGCCCCGGTCTGGGAAGATCCCACATGCTGCGGAGTGGCTAGGCATATGAGCCATGGCCGCTGAGCCTGTGCATCCGAAGCCTGTGCTCCACAACAGGAGAGGCCACAACAGTGAGAGGCCCACGTACCAAAAAAAAAAAACTGGGAAGAGCAGCTAAATAGAAATTTTCCCAAAGATATACAGATGGCCAACAGGCACATGAAAAGATGTTAAATGTCACTGATTAGTATGGAAATGTAAATCTAAACCACAATAATATACCGACTTATGCCCCTTAGATTGCCTATTATCAAAAAGGCAAGAAATAACAAGTGTAGAAACAACAAGTGTAGAAAGGGGAGCCTTCATATGTTGTTTGTGGGAATGTAAATTGGTGCAGCGACTATGGAAGAAATATGGAGAGTCCTCAAAAATAAAAATTATGGACTTCCCTGGTGGTGCAGTGGTGAGGAATCTGCCTGCTAATGGAGGGGACACAGGTTTGATCCCTGGTACAGGAAGATCCCACATGTCATGGAGCAACTAAGCTCATGTGCCACAACTACTGAGCCTGCACTCTAGAGCCTGTGAGCCACAACTACTGAAGACCTCATGCCTAGAGCCCATGTTCCGCAACAAGAGAAGCTACAGGAACGAGAAGCCTATGGATCACAAAGAAGAGTAGCCCCCACTTGATGCAACTAGAGAAAGCCCGTGTGCAGCAACAAAGCTGAAAAAAATAAATAAATAAAATGTAAAAATACATCAAGAATAGAACTACCATATGATCCAGCTATCCCACTTCCAGGTATTTATCCAAAGAATATGAAAACACTAATTTGAAAAGATACATGCACCCCTATGTTCACTGCGGCATTATTTATAATAGCCAAGATATGGAAACCACCTAAGTGCCCATCAAGAGATGAACGGATGAAAAAGATACGGTATCAGAGGAGGAGCTTCAAGATGGCAGAAGAGTGAGATGCGGAGATCACCTTCCTTCCCACAAATACATCAAAAATACATCTACATGTGGAACAACTCCTACAGAACACCTACTGAACTCTGGCAGAAGACCTCAGACCTCCCCAAAGGCAAGAAACTCCCCATGTAACTGGGTAGGGCAAAAAAAAAAAAAAAAAGAAACAACAGACAAAAGAATAAAGATGGGACCTGCACCAATGGGAGGGAGCTGTGAAGGAGGAAAGGTTTCCACACACTAGGAAGCCCCTTCGTGGGCAGAGACTGCGGGGAGCAGAGGGAGGAAGCTTTGGAGCCACAGAGGACAGCGCAGAAACAGGGGTGCGAAGGGCAAAGTGGAGAGATCCCGCACAGAGGATCGGTGCTGACCAGCACTCACCAGCCCGAGAGGCTTGCCTGCTCACCCGCCCCAGCGGGTGAGGGCTGGGAGCTGAGGCTTGGGCTTCAGAGCTCAGGACCCAGGGAGAGGACTCAGGTTGGCTGCATGAACAGAGCCTGAAGGGGCTAGTGCGCCACAGCTAGCCGGGAGGGAGTCCAGGAAAAAGTCTGGAGCTGCCAAAGAGGGAAGAGACTTTTTCTTGCCTCTTTGTTTCCCGGTGCACGAGGAGAGGGGATTAAGAGTGCTGTTTAAAGGAGCTCCAGAGATGTGCGTGAGCCACAGCTAACAGCGTGGACCCCAGAGACAGATATGGGACGCTAAGGCTGCTGCTGCAGCCACCAAGAAGCCTGCATGAAAGCATAGGTCACTATCCTCACCTCCCATCCTGGGAGCCTGTGCAGCCTGCCACAGCCAGGGTCCCGTGATGCAGGGACAACTATCCCAGGAGAACACATGGCGTGCCTTAGGTTGGTGCAACGTCATGCTGGCCTCTGACGCCACAGGCTCGACCAGCACTCCGTTCCCCTCCCTCTCCCATGCCTCAGTGAGCCAGAGACCCCGAATCAGCTGCTTCTTTAACCCCATCCTGTCTCAGCGAAGAACAGAGGCCTTCAGGTGACCTATAGGCAGAAGCAGGTCCAAATACAAAGCTGAACCCTGGGAGCTGTGCGAACAAAGAAGAGAAAGAGAAATTTCTCCCAGCAGCTTCAGGAGCAGCAGATTAAATCTGCACAATCAATGTGATGTACCCTGCATCTGTGGAATACCTGAATACACAACGAATCATCCCAAATAGAGGAGGTGGACGTTGGGATCAACGATGTATATATTTTTTTCCCTTTTTCACTTTTTGTGAGCGTGTATCTGTATGCTTCTGTATGTGATATTGTCCTAGGTGTCTGTCCGTCCATTTTTTTTTTTTACTTTAAAAAATTGTTTCCTTAATAATTATTTTTTATTTTAATAACTTTATTTTATTTTACTTTACTTTATTTTACCTTATCCTCTTTCTTTTTTTCTTTCCGCTTTTTCTCCCTTTTCTTCTGAGCCGTGTGGATGAAAGGCTCTTGGTGCTCCAGCCAGGAGTCAGTGCTGTGCCTCTGAGGTGGGAGAGCCAACTTCAGGACACTGGTACACAAGAGACCTCCCAGCTCCACGTAATATCAAACGGCAAAAATCTCCAGAGATCTCCATCTCAATGCCAAGACCCAGCTCCACTCAATGACTAGCAAGCTACAGTGCTGGACACCCTATGCCAAAAAACTAGAAAGACAGGAACACAACCCCATCTATTAGCACAGAGGCTGCCTAAGATCATAATAAGGACATAGACACCCCAAAACACACCACCAGATGTAGGCCTATTCACCAGAAAGAAAAGATCCAGCCTCATCCACCAGAACACAGGCACTAGTCCCCTAGACCAGGAAGCCTACACAACCTACTGAACCAACCTTAGCCACTGGGGACAGACACCAAAAACAACAGGAAATACGAACCTGCAGCCTGTGAAAAGGAGACTCCAAACAAAGTAACTTAAGCAAAATGAGAAGACAGAGAAACACACAGCAGATGAAAGAGCAAGGCAAAAACCCACCAGACTTAACAAATGAAGAGGAAATAGACAGTCTACCTGAAAAAGAATTCAGAGTAATGATAGTAAAGATGGTCCAAAATCTTGGAAATAGAAAGGAGAAAATAAAAGAAATGTGTAACAAGGACCCAGAAGTAAAGAGCAAACAAACAGTCATGAACAACACAATAAATGAAGTTAAAATTTCTCTAGAAGGAATCAGTAGCATAATAACTGAGGCAGAAGAACAGATAACTGACCTGGAAGAAAAAATAGGGGAAATAACTACAGCAGAGCAGAATAAACAATGAAAACAATTGAGGACAGTCTCAGAGACCTCTGGAACACCACTAAATGTACCAACATTCGAATTATAGGGGTCCCAGAAGAAGAAGAGAAAAAGAAAGGGACTGAGGAAATATTTGAAGAGATTATAGTTGAAAACTTCCCTAATATGGGAAAGGGAAGAGTTAATCAAGTCCAGGAAACACAGAGAGTCCCATACAGGATAAATCCAAGGAGAAGCATGCCAAGACACATATTAATCAAACTATCAAAAATTAAATCCAAAGAAAACATATTAAAAGCAGCAAGGGAAAAACAACAAATAACATACAAGGGAATCCCCAAAAGGTTCACAGCTGATCTTTCAGCAGAAACTCTGCAAGACAGAAGGGACTGGCAGGACATATTTAAAGTGATGAAGGAGAAAAACCTGCAAACAAGATTACTCTACCCAGCAAGGATCTCATTCAGATTTGATGGAGAAATTAAAACCTTTACAGACAAGCAAAAGCTGAGAGAGTTCAGCACCACCAAACCAGCTTTACAACAAATGCTAAAGGAACTTCTCTAGGCAAGAAACACAAGAGAAGGAAAAGACCTACAATAAAAAACCCAAAACAATTAAGAAAATGGTAACAGGAACATACATATCGATAAGTACCTTAAATGTAAATGGATTAAATGCTCCAACCAAAAGACACAGACTGGCTGAATTGATACAAAAACAAGACCCGTATATATGCTGCCTACAAGAGAACCACTTCAGACCTAGGGACACATACAGACTGAAAGTGAGGGGATGGAAAAAAGTTATTCCATGCAATGGAAATCAAAGGAAAGCTGGAGTAGCAATACTCATATCAGATAAAATAGACTTTAAAATAAAGGATGTTACAACAGACAAGGAAGGACACTACATAATAATCAAGGTATCAATCCAACAAGAAGAGATGATAATTATAAATATATATGCTCCCAACATAGGAGCACAACAATACATAAGGCAACTGCTAACAGCTATAAAAGAGGAAATTGACAGTAACACAATAATAGTGGGGGACTTTAACACCTCACTTACACCAATGGACAGATCAACCAAAATGAAAATAAATAAGGAAACAAAACCTTTAAATGACACAATAGACAAGATAGATTTAATTGACAGTTATAGAACATTCCATCCAGAAGCAGCAGATTACAATTTCTTCTCAAGTGCACACGAAACATTCTCCAGGACAGATCACAACTTGGGTTACAAATCAAGCCACAGTAAATTTAATAAAACTGAAAGCATAGCAAGCATCTTTTCTGACCACAATGCTATGAGATTAGAAATGAATTACAGGGGAAAAAACGTAAAAAACACAAACACATGGAGGCTAAACAATACGTTACTAAATAAACAAGAGATCACTGAAGACATCAAAGGAGCAATTAAAAATACCTAGAGACATATGACAATGAAAACACGATGATTCAAAACCTATGGGATGTAGCAAAAGCAGTTCTAAGAATGAAGTTTATATCTATACAAGCCTACCTCAAAAAATAAGAAAAATCTCAAATAAACAATCTAACCTTACACCTAAAGGAACTAGACAAAGAAGAACAAACAAAACCCAAAGTTAGCAGAGGGAAAGAAATCATAAAGATCAGCACAGAAATAAATGAAATAGAAACAAAGAAAACAATAGCAAGAATCAATAAAACTAAAAGCTGGTTCCTTGAGAAGATAAACAAAATTGATAAACCATTAGCCAGATGTATCAAGAGAATGAGGGAGAGGACACAAATCAATAAAATTAGAAAAGTAAAAGGACAAGTTACACCAGACACCACAGAAATACAAAGTATCCTGAGACTACTAAAAGCAACCCTTTGCAAATAAAATGGACAACCTGGAAGAAATGGACAAATTCTTAGAAAGGTATAACCTTCCAAGACTGAACCAGGAAAAAACAGAAAATATGAACAGACCAATCACAAGTAATGAAATTGAAACTGTGATTAAAAATCTTCCAAAAAACAAAACTCCAGGACCAGATGGCTTCACAGGTGAATTCTATCAAACTTTTAGAAATGACATAACACACATCCTTCTCAAACACTTCCAAAAAATTATGGAGGAAGGAACACTCCAAAACTCATTCTATGAGGCAACCATCACCGTGATACCAAAACCAAACAAAGATACTACAAAAAAAAGAAAATTACAGACCAATATCACTGATGAATATAGATGCAAAAATCCTTAATGAAATACTAGCAAACAGAATCAAACAAAATGTTAAAAGGATCATACACCATAATCAACTGGGATTTATCCCAGGGAGCAAGGGTCCTTCAATATATGCAAATCAATCACTGATATACAACATATTAACAAATTGAAGAAGGAAAAACCATATAGTCATCTTAATAGATGCAGAAAAAGCTTTTGACAAAATTCAACACCCATTTATGATAAAAACTCTCCAGAAACTGGACATAGAGGGAACCTACCTCAACATAACAAAGGCCATATATGACAAACCTACAGCGAATATCATTCTCAATGGTGAAAAACTGAAAGCGTATCCTCTAAGATCAGGAACAAGACAAGCATGTCCACTCTCACCACTATTATGCAACATAGTTTTCGAAGTCCTAGCCACAGCAATTAGAGAAGAAAAAGAAATAAAAGGAATCCAAATTGGAAAAGAAGAAGTAAAACTGTCACTGTTTGCCGATGACATGATAGTATACATAGAGAATCCTAAAGATGCCACCAGAAAACTACTAGAGCTAATCAATAAATCTGGTAAAGTTGCAGGATACAAAATTAATACACAGAAATCTCTTGCATTCCTATCCAAGATATGGATAATGGATATTATGGATATCCATATCCAAGATATGGATAATGATGAAAAGTCTGAAATTGAAAGTAAGAAAACACTCCCATTTACCACTGCTGCAAAAAGAATAAAATACCTAGGAATAAACCTACCTAGGGAGACAAAAGACCTGTATGCAGAAAAGTATAAGACACTGATGAAAGAAATTAAAGATGATACCAACAGATAGAGAGATATACCACGTTCTTGGATTGGAAGAATCAATCCTGTGAAAGTGACTTTACTACCCATAGCAATCTACAGGTTCAATGCAATCCCTATCAAATTACCAATGGCATTTTTCTTAACCAGAACAAAAAATCTTAAAATTTGTATGCAGATGGAAAAGACCCCGAATAGCCAAAGCAGTCTTGTGGGGAAAAAAACAGAGCTGGAAGAATCAGAGTCCCTGACTTCAGACTATACTACAAAGCTACAAGTAATGAAGACAATATGGTACTGGCACAAAAACAGAAACATAGATAAAAGGAACAAGATAGAATGCCCATAGATAAACCCATGCACCTGTGGTCAACTAATCTATGACAAAGGAGGCATGGATACACAATCGAGAAATACAGTCTCTTCAATAAGTGGTGCTAGGAAAGTTGGACAGTTACATGTAAAAGAATGAAATTAGACCCTAACACCATAAAAGCAGCAAGGGAAAAGCAACAAGTAACACACAAAGGAATACCCATAAGGTTAACAGCTGATCTTTCAGCACAAACTTTCCAAGCCAGAAGGGAGTGGCAGGACATATTTAAAGTGATGAAGGAGAAAAAAGCTACAACCAAGATTACTCTACCCAGCAAGGATCTCATTCAGATTTGATTGAGAAATTAAAATCTTTACAGATAAGCAAAAGCCAAGAGAATTCTGAACCACCAAACCAGCTTTACAACAAATGCTAAAGGAACTTCTCTAGGCAGGAAACACAAGAGAAGGAAAAGACCTACAATAACCAACCCAAAACAATTAAGAAAATGGTATTAGGAACATACATATCAATAATTACCTTAAATATAAATGGATTAAATGCTCCAACCAAAAGACACAGACTAGCTGAATGGATACAAAAACAAGACCCGTATACATGCTGTCTACAAGAGACCCACGTCAGACATAGGGACACATACAGACTGAAAGTCGGGGGATGGAAAATGATATTCCATGCAAGTGGACATCAACAGAAAGCTGGAGTAGCAATTCCCATATCAGACAAAAAAGACTTTAAAACAAAGACTATTACAAGAAACAAAGAAGGACACTACATAATGATCAAGGGATCGATCCAAGAAGAAGATATAACAATTGTAAATATTTATGCACCCAACATAGGAGCACCTCAATACATAAGGCAACTATGAAAAGCTATAAAAGGGGAAACTGACAGTAACATGATCTTAGTAGGTGAATTCGACACCCCATTTCACCAATGGACAGATCATCCAAAATGAAAATAAATAAGGAAACACAAGCTTTAAATGATACATTAAACAAGATGGCCTTAAATGATATTTATAGGACATTCCATCCAAAAACAACAGAATTCACATTCTTCTCAAGTGCTCATGGAACATTCTCCAGGATAGATCATATCTTGTGTCACAAATCAAGCCTTGGTAAATTTAAGAAAATTGAAATCATAGCAAATATCTTTTCCAACCACAACACTATGAGAGTACATATCAATTACAGGAAAAAATTCTGTAAAAAATACAAATACACGGAGACTAAACAATACACTACTAAATAACCAATAGATCACTGAAGAAATCAAAGAGGAAGTCAAAAACTACCTAGAAACAAGCGACAATGAAAACACGATGACCCAAAACCTATGGGATGCAGCAGAAGCAGTTCTAAGAAGTAAGTTTATAGCAATATATTCCTACCTCAAGAAAGAAGAAACAGCTCAAATAAATAATGTTACCTTACACCTAAAGCAATTAGAGAAAAAAGAACAAAAAACCCCAAACATAGCAGAAGGAAAGAAATCATAAAGATCCGATCACAAATAAATGAAAAAGAAATGAAGGAAATGACAGCAAAGATCAATAAAACTAAAAGCTGGTTCCTTGAGAAGATAAACAAAATAGATAAACCATTAGCGAGATTACCAAGGAAAAAATGGGAGAAGACTCAAATCAACAGAATTAGAAATGAAAAAGGAGAAGTAACAACTGACAATGCAGAAATACAAAGGATCATGAGAGATTACTTCAAGCAACTATAGGCCAATAAAATGGAGAACCTGGAAGAAATGGACAAATTCTTAGAAATGCAGAACCTTCTGAGACTGAACCAGGAAGAAATAGAAAATATGAACAGACCAATCACAAGCACTGAAACTGAAAGTGTGATTAAATATCTTCCAAGAAACAAAAGTCCAGGACCAGATGGCTTCACAAGTGAATTCTATCAAATATTTAGAGAAGAGCTAAAACCTACCCTTCTCAAACGCTTCCAAAATACAGCAGAGGGAGGAACACTCCCAAATTCATTGTACGAGGCCACCATCACCCTGATACCAAAACCAGACAAAGATGTCACAAAAAAGGAAAACTACAGGCCAATATCACTGATGAACATACATGCAAAAATCCTCAACAACATACTGGCAAATAGAATCAAACAGCACATTAAAAGGATCATACACCATGATCAAGTGGGGTTTATCCCAGGAATGCAAGGATTCTTCAATATATGCAAATCAATCAATGTGATAAACCATATTAACAAATTGAAGGAGAAAAACCATATGATCATCCAACAGAGGCAGAGAAAGCTTTTGACAAAATTCAACACTCATTTATGATAAAAACCCTGTAGAAAGTAGGCATAGAGGTAACTTTCCTCAACATAATAAAGGCCATATATGACAAACCCACAGCCAACAGCGTCCTCAATGGTGAAAAACTGAAACCATTTCCACTAAGATCAGGAACAAGACACGGTTGCCCACTCTCACCACTCTTATTCAACATAGGTTTGGAAGTTTTAGCCACAGCAATCAGAGAAGAAAAAGAAATAAAAGAATCCAAATCGGAAAAGAAGAAGTAAAACTGTCACTGTTTGCAGATGACATGATACTATACATAGAGAATCCTAAAGGCTACCAGAAACCTACTAGAGCTAATCAATGAATTTGGTAAAGTAGTAGGATACAAAATTAATGCACAGAAATCTCTTCCACTCCTATACACTAATGATGAAAAATCTGAAAGTGAAATTAAGAAAACACTCCCATTTACCACTGCAACAAAAAGAATAAAATATCTAGGAATAAACCTACCTAAAGAGACAAAAGACCTGTATGCAGAAAATTATAAGACACTGATGAAAGAAATTAAAGGTGATACAAATAGATGGAGAGATATACCATGTTCCTGGATTGGAAGAACCAACATTGTGAAAATGACTCTACTACCCAAAGCAATCTACAGATTCCATGCAATCCATATCAAACTACTAGTGGCATTTTTCACTGAACTACAACAAAGAATTTCACAGTTTATATGGAAACACAAAAGACCCCGAATACCCAAAGCAATCTTGGGAAAGAAAAATGGAGCTGGAGGAATCAGGCTCCTGGACTTCAGACTATACTACAAAGCTACAGTAATCAAAACAGTATGGTACTGGCACAAATACAGAAATATAGTTCAGTGGAACAGGATAGAAAGCCCAGAGAAAACTCCACACACATATGGTCACCATATCTTTGATAAAGGAGGCAAGAATATACAGTGGAGAAAATACAGTCTCTTCAGTAAGTGGTGCTGGGAAAACTGGACAGCTACATGTAAAAGAATGAAATTAGAATACTCCCTAACACTATACACAAAAATAAACTCAAAATGGATTAAAGACCTAAATATAAGGCCAGATGCTATAAAACTCTTAGAGGAAAACATAGGCAGAACAATCTATGATATAAATCACATCAAGATGCTTTTGACCCACCTCCTAGTGAAATGGAAATAAAAAAAAATAAACAAATGGGACCTAATGAAACTTAAAAGCTTTTGCACAGCAAAGGAAACCATAAACAAGACCAAAAGACAACCCTCAGAATGCGAGAAAATTTTTGCAAATGAAGCAACTGAAAAAGGATTAATCTCCAGCTCATACACCTCAATATCAAAAATCAAACAACCCAATCCAGAAATGGACAGAAGACCTAAACAGACATTTCTCCAAAGAAGATATACAGATTGCCAACAAACACATGAAAGAATGCTCAACATCATTAATCATTAGAGAAATGCAAATCAAAACTACAATGAGATATCATCTCACGCCAGTCAGAATGGCTATCATCAAAAAATCTAGAAACAATAAATGCTGGAGAGGGTGTGGAGAAAAGGGAACCCTCTTGTACTGTTGGTGGGAATGTAAATTGGTACAGCCAATATGGAGAACAGTATGGAGGTTACTTAAAAAACTAAAAATAGAACTACCATATGACCCAGCGATCTCACTACTGGGCATATACCCTGAGAAAACCATAATTCCAAAAGAGTCATGTAACAAAATGTTCACTGCAGTTCTATTTACAATAGCCAGGACATAGAAGCAACCTAAGTGTCCATCGACAGATGAATGGATAAAGAAGATGTGGCACATATATACAATGGAATATTACTCAGCCATAAAAAGAAACGAAATTGAGTTATTTGTAGTGAGGTGGACTGACCTAGATTCTGTCATACAGAGTGAAGTAAGTCAGAAAGAGAAAAACAAATACTGTATACTAACACATATATATGGAATCTAAGGGGAAAAAATGGTCATGAAGAACCTAGGGGCAAGACAGGAATAGAGACACAGACCTACCAGAGAATGGACTTGAGGATATGGGGAGGAGAAAGGGCAAGCTGGGACAAAGTGAAAGAGTGGCATGGACATATATACACTACCAAATATAAATCAGATAGCTAGTGGGAAGCAGCCACATAGCACAGGGAGATCAGCTCAGTCTTTGTGACCACCAAGAGGGGTGGGATAGGGAGAGTGGGAGGGAGGGACGCAAGAGGGAAGAGATATGCGGACATATGTATATGTATAACTGATTCACTGTGTTATAAAGCAGAAACTGACACATCATTGTAAAGCAATTATATTCTAATAAAGATATTAAAAAATGTACATTAGTAAGTGAAAGAAGCCAATATGGGGATTTCCCTGTGGTCCACTGGTTAAGACTCCATGCTTCCAATGCAGCGGACATGGGTTCAATCCATGGTCAGAGAACTAAGATCCCACATGCTGCGTGGTGCAGCCAAAAAGAAAATAAGGAAAAAAAAAAAAGACGCCAATATGAAAAGGCTACACACTGTGTGATTCCAACTTTATGACATTCTGAAAAAGTTAAAACTATGGAGATTTTAAGAAGATTAATGGTTGCCATGAGTTAGGGTGGAGGGAGGGATGCATAGGCAGAGCACATATGATTTTTAGGGCAGTGAAACTACTGTGTATGATACTATGATGGTGGATTCATGTCATTACATATTTGTCCAAACACATAGAATGTGCAATACCAAGAATGAACCCTAATGTAAACTATAGACTTTGGGTAATAATCATGTGTCAATGTAGGCTCATCACTTGTAACAAATGTATCACTCTGATGGGGAATGTTAATAATGGGAGAGGCTATGCACATGTGGAGACAGGGGGTAATGGGAAATATCTATACTTTTTTTTCAATTTTGTTGTGAATCCAAAACTGCTCTAAAGAAGTAAAGTACTGTACTAGGAAAAAAAAAAGATGTGGTATCTATATACAATGTACTACTACTCAGCCATAAAAACAATGAAAACTTGCCATTTGCAACAACATGGATGGATCTTGAGGGTATTATGCTAAGTGAAATAAGTCAGATGGACAAAGACAAATACCATATGATCTCACCCATGATATAAAAAAACAAACAAACAATAAATAAAATAAAACAAAAACAAACCCATAGATACAGAGAACAGAGTAGTGGTTACCAGAGGGAAAGGGGCAGCGGGGAGGGAAGAAAGGGTAAAGGTGGTCAACTGTATGCTGATGAATGGATAGAAACTAAATTTTTGGTTGTGAGCATGCTGTAAAATATACAGAAGTAGAAATATAATGTTGTACACATGAAACTTATGTTATAAACCAATGTTACCTCAACAAAAGTTAAATCTTAAAAACTAGACAAAAATAAAACAACTAAATAAATAAAGGAAAGAAAAAAGATTATATTTACTTTGAAGGTTTTTGTCATAGCCACCAAATACTGTGTATGTTAATCTACTATGGTGTAACTTTCAATGTTTTGCTCACTGTGTGGTACGTGGTAGGTGATCAATAGATGTTTGCTGAATGAGTGTTGAATAGATTTCTAGAAAACCAGAATAATCAGTGAACTGGGGTGGGGGTTTCTGGTGAATTTAATTTTCTACATTTCTGAAGGCTATCCTGAAAATCTATAGATTTTCTTTCCTACAGGAAAGAATCTAGCATGAAACCTGGCATATAGCATGCTCTCAATAAACAGCAGTTCTTTTAAAAAAAATCATGAACCTAGCTTCTAGTCCTATACTTTGGTATTAAGTAGCTGTGCCTTATCTGTAAAAATGACAATAACGTTAGTGCCTAAAAGCAAAGGACTTGAACTAATCTCTTGACACAGATTACAGAATT